>NC_052500.1:35188518-35252422 GCF_016617805.1 Bactrocera tryoni | reverse complement strand
TCGATAAAAAATTATTTCACCGAATTGCTAGCAGAAAAGTGTGGTGGTGGGCACCCGGGTGCTCACATAAGGGTTAAGGTAGTTCACTGGCTTTAGTCCTGATGTATGAATTGTTGGTCATTCCTTACTTGTTTAATTTAACTACTTAAGTCAGAAAAGCCACTCATTATGTAAGTATATACGTATGTATACTCTTGTATCGAATTCAATTTGCTCAAAACGTCTGAGCTGAGAAATGACAGATCGAAAACGGCTATTATGATTCGGAACCTAAGTCACTTAGGCGCCTTTTAAGGGCCACTTTATGAAGAAAATGTGGCAAAGTGTTGTTTAAACCCTGGCCAAAGTGTATTGACGTGGCATTCCTACTCAACGTGCCAACAATTCTATCGATAAATTTAATTGCTAGGCAAAGGCAACTTCTCGCAAAGCTATAAAATCAGATATTCAATCAGTGCAGCATTTTTATTAGCAGCACGTATAATCTCAATTTATCTATTGCATGAAAATGAGTATTATAAGTTTTATTGCCATTGACTTAAAAGCATTTCTCAGCCATGTGCCAATGGCTGAATGTGAATAATTGAAGATAAAAAGTAAAACATCCGCCTGAATTTTTTTATGGGCTTCTAACATATTGTTTACAGTTATCATTTATGGTTATGTTTTGCACATTTTTCATTTAGAGTGCAATTCATCCACAATATTGAGCTTATGCTTTACAATATAAAATTTGTTATACTTTTGCTTTACTTCATATTGGCAACCGCGAAAATGCAAAAAATCTAAATAATGGTTTAACATAAATCTTGGTCCTGCAGCCGGCTTTGTCGGTGGTCATTTGTCAATGATATATAAGAATTAAAGCCATTCGAAAACCACACCAATGACACGAATCTGGCTCTGTACCATAGTTGTCTTAAGTAGGTGATGAATCAGAAATGGCAGCTTCCCACCGCACATGTTAGTCTATTGGCAAACAAGCCGAGAATGTGTAATTTACGCAGTTTGTTGAAAAAGCAGATATGTAGTTAGCTTATTTATAATTTTGACACCACTATCATATACCTGGTTTGTATTTATACTTGCAGATGGATGCGTGTAGCTATCAGCAGAATCTCAGTGTGTGGAAGAAACAGAATTATGGAACTGAATACGGTGCAAAGTCGCTCAGCTGCTTTGTTGTGCTCTTCGTTTGTAGTAAGAAGTCATTCATTATATCGCACTCGTCAATCCAGTATTCACTCATCAGCTTATCTCATGTGCTCTTGCACTCTCACATTCCATACGAAACCGACAAGGAAACATCGCTCAAGTCTGGAAAATGCTGGTGTACATCTGACATGGCAGGAAAACCGTGATTAAAACTGATCTCAAAAGAATTGAACTGAGTGGAATTTTTTTTAAATCTATTTTGAAGTTGTCTAAGACTGGTGTATGTATTTACAATCGAAATTTGGCAGCAATTATCTCGATGTTTTTTGCCGAACAACAACTTGTATTAATAAAAAAGACTGGTATAGTTAAATGAATATATAACCCTGTTCGGTTATACCAATATAATGTTGTCTCAACATACCCTTTTGTTTTGAATTAAGTTTGGCAACTTTGAAGTGAGCAGCGCCGAGCTGGGAAGACAGTTACTAGTTGTAAGGTAGCTTGAATTCGGATTCGTTTTACTAATGGGTACTTGTATATTGCCGCAATTTTTCTTTACGAAATCTGCAGAATGTCGCAGGTGCGTTTTTGCCAAATCTTCATCATGTAATTTGTATAGCAAGTTTTTATGAGCACCTCTCTTGCAGCATCGCCAAAGCAAGATTTATTTGCGGTAATTATTTTTTTTGTATTCTTACTTGTTCCCTTGTTGAGAACTTCAAGAAATGTATGTCTCGCGTATATCGATGTGACTATTACGATGCGATTTGCTATTACGGATTCATAAGGATATTGCATGTAGCGGGTTTTCAATAAGAGCGAGTTTCATACACAGTAGCATCGAATATACTTTTACAGGAATAAAAAATTTCATTGATATTCTAAACCGTTTTTGTTTTATTTAAAAAAACTGTTGCAGCACTCTTATTGAAAAAGACGCTCCTAAAGTTGAGGATCTTTCCATAATGAAATGGCAAACCTTACTGAAGAGAAAAGTCAAAAGAGCGGGAAAAAATATGGCGTCGTTTGCTGTCCCTTTCGGTCTACATTTGTGGCGTTGCTTTAGAAAACCCCGTTATTTATATAGGCACATAAGTATATTAGCGGTTTCGCGTTGTTGTAGACGTTGTTGTTCAGAATGAGCAAACGAGGCACCCATCGCCCTAAAAGCTTTCTTATTATGAATATTTCCTTGCCGAATTCTGCAATCTAACGCACTCTGAATTGCTGGTCTGCCAATACTGGATCGGGCGTTTTCGGGCACCTGCATTTGGCTTATCAAAAATCCAAATGTTCGAAGTCGGTATCGAAAGGGAAGTGTCACCGAAGACCTCTTCCAAGCTTCGAGTTCGCGATAGTAAGGCTCAGCTCTTATTGAACCACCACTCTATATTTAGTTTCGCCTCTGTCTTTTGGTTGATCATAGATTAAAGACAAGTTCTGGTTTTTTTTTTCTAATACCTCTCATTGAAAGGTATGGCAAAAACCTTTAAGTGTAAATACATTCATTTATCGGACAGAGTAAATTTCCAGCTCATTTAAAGTTAAAAATATTTTCCATTAACTTCTAATGTTTATAAATGTATATGTATGCATACACAAATTTAATATTTGTCTGATTAGACGCCCTTGATTTTAACCGCTCGCATAAGCCAACTTTAGAAAGATGTATGATATTTTAAAGGATTTTAAAAAAATGGTGTGTTGCTCTTCTAAGCGGAATCTTTAGTCCTACTAAGACTAAGTAAGAGGAGCCGATTTAGGTTGAACTTCAAAACGGTCACTTTTTAAATGGTTGCTCTCTCCCTAAGTTCTAATAATACCGAGTAGTACTTCAGGGTACATCCAGCGCATGTAGTTGATAGTAACTTCAGTTATATACTTGAATGTCATTTCAATTTGAACATTTCACACCTACCAACATGAATTGAAAAGCAGTATTTAACGTTTATATGCTTTTATTTACTTAGAATGGTTTGCAATTCCAATTTGAGCGAGGAGCTTATAAGCACTCTCTCTGAGAATTTGTGTATGCACAACACTCGACTCACACACAATGCCTTGGAGTGCGCCATCTTTTTTGGCCATTATCAGCGACATTAATGTAATCAAACGGACGTGATTGGAATTATTTGTTACCAATAATTTTTATGCTAGAACCCATAAAAGTGCTAAGCAAACCAAGTGTGAGTGTAATGTAGCAAACACCAGCTTGTAAATGTCTAAACAAATTTTTCTGTTTTTTGGATGACTAGAATTGTGTGTGCCGCAGCTGGGTGGTTAACCAAATTTATGGATTTTAAGTAGCGGTTATACAAAATAGATATTTACATTGAAACTTTATCTAATGTATCATTTGTTCGCATAAAAATTTTACACGACCAAAAATAAATTATTATAGAAAATCCTCTTGTCATCTGCATATTGGGATATTTATTTACATGCAGATCTGCCTATAATACTGACTCTCGTTATTAACGCCATTCCCACGAGATAAAACCACTTTAGCACTTTATATACTCCACATATCTACTTGGCAATCACTTCGTATGCAACAAGGCCGAAGGGCAGCCGTCCCGCAACTCAGAGTTATTCATTTCGTTACTTCGTCAAACGTATGTAGGCTCAACCTCCAGACTTACTCCATTTTTCTTGCACTTTTTCTTACACACTGGCGTCTATCGATAAGTTCGGTAAACATGATCAAAAAATGTTAGTGCGAGTAGAACAAATATGCTCGTAAACAAATGCCCGCAAGTGCATCGAAAACGATCCAAAAGCAATAACAATTTCATACAACGAAATTGCCCGAACTCCTGGAAGGTGGCATGCATACATATACATGCGGGTTTACAACTTTGCCCTTACGCAATACGGCACATGCCCTGAATTTGTTTACCATTGTTTGCATATGAATTGCGGACACAGGGAGTCGCCTTGTTTCCCAAAGGCCTACAACGCGACACTCCACTTATGTATAGTATGTCCAGTAGCACCCATGGCCTCGACACATATTCCGACACGCACACACAATACCACAAAGTCCGCTCACTGACCCCACTAGTATGTGTGCTTTAACGGGTATACACTCGAACTACTCTTTTCGGGGTGCAATTAGGATTAGTTAGTTTCCAACACTTAACGTGGGATACATTTCATTTGTTTCAAACAAATATTGTTAGGGTGTACTCGGAGATTGGTTTGAGGAATTTTGGAACTAATTTAAGTAGTATAATTATTGTATTTTTTTCGATTATTATTGAAATATCATTATTTTATTTATACCAGTAGTGAAAGCAAAAAATTAGCGCTGGAAATGTGAATAGTTTGCAGAGGCTGAAAGCGATTGGTATTTTTTGTAGCCTTTCGTGTAAAATTGTTGTTTTAGGGATAGGGCAGGCCCGAACAAAGGGAAGTTCGTCCATCACTTGTAGCACTCTTTAAATTGAGAAATGGAGATTAGGCTAGATTCCATTACATAGCTTTAGAATAGGTTAACGTATTTATTAGTATTCAATATGAAAGTCCTTAAAGCTTGAACTGGTTTTGTAGTATCTGGGGCACAAAGGGCTACAGTTAGAATCTACATAGCATGTACTCGAACAAAAGTTCAATCTATATAAAACGATCAAAATGATTAGTCACATGTTGCTTTGCGACTAATCGGGAGCTCATTCTGCACTTGACGCATGTTTTGCCTACGTACGTATAAAATGGCCATACGCAACGCCGTAACTCGTAGAATTATAGGCATACATTCACGGCGGGTCTTCTGGACAATTGGCCTCGCTTCATCTGTACAATTTACACTTTTTCGCCTCGAAGAATATTCGAAAATGGATTTTCTTCTTTATCGCCATCATTATTTGCTGTTTTGTGTATTGCTCTATTGGCCTGGCAGCATCTAGGCCCGCGCAGCCGTCCACCAACATTCAATTGCCCTCAGTCCAATTTGTCGTTATTTGTATGCCGTGCGTTTGGCTCGTTTCATTTTTCACCCACCACCCGACGGAGTGTGGGTATCTGCAATTTGCTTTCGCCATTGTATCTTAATATTTTATATTTTTATCTGTAGCATGCTTTGTTTGATAGCGATTTTTAATATATTTCGGGTCGGTATTTGCAGATACATTTGGCGGTTCATTTCACTGTTTGGGCGTGTTTATTTATGCGTTGTGCGTGCAAATGTTACTCAAGTAAATCGCATTTGAGAAGGATTTCTTTTGAGTGAGAATCCCTTCAAATAAACAATAGAATTCTTAGTTGGCTGATTATGCAGGCTCATTTCTCTGATAAAACCAGCTCGAAAATGCATAATGAAAATACTTACCGAGTTTCACATATTTAGCTATTGGAAATATGTATATTTGAAATAAATAATTTAAAAATAGCCACACAGCTCAAAGAATTGCAAAGAGTACAACAAAATATTTCCAAATTACAACAATTTATGATTGTTAGGTCCCTTAAGAGTTAAAATTATATTCCTATTATTGTGAACATTTTTTTATATAAATTTTAGAACCTTGACACAATCAAATGTATGCCCGTTATGTTTCAACTTTGTATCGTGAATTTATAAAATTCAAAATAAGCAATTTCATACAATTTCGCTTTGATTACCGCGATTCTATTCCGAATTACTTTTGCGCTCTAATTGGAAACTAAACTTGTAATAAAGGGCTTTGTTCGGGCGTAACCTAAATTTGTATATCCATAATTCTTTATATTAGCGATATTAAGTTGATTTATATTCAGTGAAACTTGCCCATTTAAAGTTATTTCATTTTTACCAACTTGTATGGTTAAAAATCAGTTAAAAGTCCCAAATTTTTATACTTGTATGCATAGGCTTTATTATGAGCAAAGAAAAATATTGCATTAATTTGGACATTGCTTAAGTATAGTATGCTTGACAACATATTTTCAACCAATGTTTTAAATATATATGTAACTCACACACTGAACGACGAGAAACACGCTTTTTCATTTGAACTAAGATAACTCACATATTGTCCAAATGCAGTATAAAGTAATCCAGAAGTATCGAAAATCTTTGTATTAGTTATACGTTGGTGGATTTTATATTGCGGCATTACAAATATTAATCAATGAAAATCGCTTTAATGTTTTCCAAAATATCCTCAGTTAAGATCTATACACTTTTGCAAGCGTTGGAACCAATTTGCAAGCACTTTTGCCACTCAAATTGAGGTATGTCCAAAGTATCTCTTAGTTTTTTTTTCCACGAGAAGCTCCGTTATCGTATTTTTTTGTAGTTCTCCCGACCAGTCGATAAGAGCCTTTTTTTAAGTCAAATGTTTTTGCATTATTGAATGCTTGCTGGTTCCACTAACCTATAGTTGCCTGCATTTCACGTTAGATCACATGACGACCTTGCAACGTCAGTTTGCTCACAGCATCAATAGTTTCTGGAACAGAAATAATAGCTCTAAAATGTTCGCGATTTAATTCCATTTGCTTAGTCGAGATAAATATTTTATGTTTTATGTTACTGTAAACACAACAAATAGCACTCGTATGTTAATACGTCATGAGTATTTTTAAGATCGAAATGTCAACTTTACGACAAAGTTGATAGATTGCAACTCTAGGGTTGCCAAATCCCGAAATAAAAAAGGCGACCTACCTCTGACAGCTAAGAGAAGTCTTGACTCGATTCAACCCATTCTTCTCATACAGACACAGTGTTAATGTTTTGCTCAAAATTTCAGTAACATATTTCACAGATGGGTCGATATTTTTGATAAAATGTTTGCTGTTGGAACTGTTATCTACATATTTATCACATAATTCCACATGTGAATAGGATTGTAGTCCGATTTTATTAATGTTTGCACTAGAATATGAGAATGTCAAAAAAATAATAACTATTAAGTTTTATCGATATCAGGATCACTTGGTCCAGAAGTCGGATTTTTCACCTAAATAAGGCCGACGCCTCCCCATCTATAAAACCCTTTCGAATCGTCTCGGATGTAAAGTTTAATCTATATATATCTGGCGTATTTATTTATTTATTGATTTATCGCGCTGTTGGTAGTTTTTAAAAGGACCGTTATATGGGTGATGTGGGTGTAAGTATTGAGTTTAAGAGTTATGTGTCTTAAATCTTTAATAAGTGCTCTTGCTACTTCATTCCCTGTGTCAAATTACAGTTCTATATCTTAATTCGGTGCTTAGTTATGGCACTTTATACGTTTTCGTTCAATAACGTTTTGTGGACTCACAGCGTATACCGAGTTTCTTTACAACATTACAATCTTTACCAGGTTACAACTTTCACGGACAGAATGGCGGACAGACGAACATACAGACAGTCACTCGGAATTCAACTCGTATATAACCTTATACCTAACACGATTAGGTTTGGTGAACAAAACTATTATACTGTGTAACAGCATGATGCAAGAGTAAAGAAAAGTTTAGCAATTGAAAATCTAAAATATTGTCGCCATAAGGTGAAGAAATATTGGGCGTCATCTTGTGAATAAGCAATCTTATTACAATTGGATTTGCAGGCAAAGTGATATAAGGACTGCTAACAATAGCAACATCCATTAAGGATATTGCCTTAATGTGACAAAGTGGAAAATAGAAATAGAACGCAGAACAGTAAATTCTGAGTAGTACACAACCATTTTTTGCCAGTTGTCTTTCAAGAAATCAGAAAAACCAACCAACGAGGGCGTATCATTCTTCATCACACGACAACGCGAGCTCTAACATAACGACCGAAACAACTGCAATTTGAACACTTAAGACATTGATTTGATAAGTAATCCACCGTAAAGTCCTGACTTATAGACCGCACTTATTTTTTTCCGTACATAAGAGATAAGAGGTCAACGTTTTTCGATACGCATGTTTTGGATATACCACAATCAGATTAGTTTTTATTCTCTAATACCGAAATGTAAAGGGCACTCATGACAATATTCAATATAAACTCTACCACAGATTTTTGCAAACACTGAAGCCGATGTGGTATTTGGCTCCTGAAGAGGTTTGTTACACGATCTAAAGAGATATAGCTTTACTGAAGCATGTGCGAAATATTTGGCTTAAGAGCAAGTGAAGGCTTGCTCCTGCTTTAGATAGAGGCTTATTGGACGAAAAACTGCATACAATATTCAAAATTATAAAGCGAATTCAAGGCGAAATCAACTAATTTTAAAATTCTTTATTTATTCTTCAAAATCTATGTCGTCCCCTCAAAGTCTTCGCTTTTGGCCCCAATACACTTGTTCCAACGTTCTTTCTAATCCCCGAAACGGTTGTAACAGTTAACTTCCGGAATATGTCAATATGTCGAAATTTTAATTTAAAAGTCTTACTATTCTTAGCCTACAGTAATTTTAATTGGAGGATGGAGTTATGTGTAGAAGTTCACGCAATTGAGAAAAGTTTTCTGATTGCCATTTACTTGGAAGTGACCAGAAATGATTATTTTACAACAGCCAACAGCTCACTTCGGAAGAGAATCGGATGATGACCATGGCAAAAGCATTAAGGATAATGATTTAAGGGCATGCTGACTTAAGGGAAGGCTGACATCATCGCCGTCCAGGCAGTGCCATAGACAAGGGGTAAGGACTGAAATGAGTAGGTCCCTCTGGCATTTCCTTCAGTGGCCGTATAAAGGAGCAAGTGGGATTCGTGGTGAGAGAGACTCTGTTGCCGATTCCTGTAATTTACCCCGGTGGATGAACGTCTAACTACAATCCGCATCAAAGCAAAGTTCTTCAACATATCGCTGGTTTGCGCCCACGAACCTATGAGAGCTGCCCCCGGCACGACGTTAAAATCGTGGTTGGCGACTTTAACGGCCGAAGGTTTCTTTACTTCTTCTTCGACTTCGCGGGAGCCCGGAATATGATCATCTGTAGTACCAGATTCCAGCATAGGAAAATTCATCAAACTACCTGGCTGTCTCCGGACCGAAAATCCTCAAAGCAGACCAATCATGTTGCGATGGACGGAAGACACGCCTCCAGTGGTTTAGGCGTGCCACGTGACGCACGCCAACAACCACAAGGAAGGTTCGACGTCGAGAAATTGCAATTCTACTCGATTTGCACTATAAAGGAACTGTTGGACGGCATTTCACGCTTCTTATGTACAGCTGCAACCGAAGCTATTGGTTTTCGGAAAACGCCGAAAAACAGCTGGAACGATGAAGAGTGTCGTATCGCAGCGGAGAAAAAGCAGACTACCTACCTCGCAACATTACAATCGACAAAAACACATGCGGATGGGATAGATACCGAGAGTTAAAGAGGAAAGCAAGGATAAAAGAAAGAGGCCGAAATGCGTGAGTACGAAGAGCCTGAAAAGATGGCAGACACGGGTCATGTTAGAAAATTCTCCGAAAAGATGTGGCGACCAACAAAAGGTTTAAGACTGGAGCATACTCTTGTTGAACCCCCCGAGGTGATCTAGTGACTGATACCCATAGCATACTAACATTATGGAGGGAAAATTTCTCCAGCCTGCTGAATGGCAGTGAAAGCATAACACCAGGAAATGGCGAACTCGATTCCCCAATCCCGAATCCCCGACCATGAAGATGTTCGAATAGCAATTACCCGTCTAAAGAACAACAAAGCGGCGGGGGCGAGAGATATCCAGCCGAGCTATTCAAATATGGCGGCGAAGAACATGCATCAGCTTCTTAATAGAATATGGGATTTAAGTGAGTAAAAGGAGATCCCACAATCTGCGCCAACTATCGTGGGAAAAGACCCCTCAACATCGCATATAATGCCTATAGGGCGTATTGTGTGAAAAATTAAAGACTACCGACAACAAACTGATTGGACCTTATCAGTGTTGTTTTAGGCTTGGCTCAACAACCACTGACTAGATGTTACCTTTATGTCAAATCTTGGAAAAGACCCGTGAAAAGAGAATCGATACACACCACCTCTTCGTCAATTTTAAAGCTACTTTTAACAGGATGAAAAAAAACTGTCTTTATGCCGCGATGTCTGAATTTAGTATCCCCGTAAAACTAAAACTAAACTGACCTTGAGCAATATCAAAAGTTTCGTCAAGATAGGGAACGACCTCTCCGAATCGTTGGATACCAAACAAGGTTTCAGTAAGGACGACTCCCTTTCGTGCTGCTTTTTCAATCTGCTCTTGGAGAAAATAATTCGAGCTGCAGAACTAAATAGGAAAGGTACTATCTTCTCAAAGACTGTACCTGCTGGCGTACACCCATGATATCGATATCATTGGCCTCAACATCCGGAAGCGAAGCCGGCGGGTCTAGTGGTGAACGAGGGCAAGACGTAATATCTCCTGTCATCAAACAAACAGTCATCGCATTCGCGACTTGGCTCCCACGTCACTGTTGACAGTCATAACTTTAAAGGCGTAAACAATTTCGTATATCTTGTAACCAGCATCCATACCAACAACAATATCAGCCTTGAAACTCAACGCAGAATAACAGGGCAACAGGAGTTAGTTTGAGTAGGCAATTGAAAAGTAAAATCCTCTCTCGCCAAACAAAGTCCGAAATCTCCAAGTCCCTAAATATTCTTGGTGAAGATACATTTGGTCTTTGGTTTTACAACGAAAAAACTTCTTCTAAATGAAAATAAGCCTTTACTCGTCTAGAGTAATGCAGTTGTTGTAACGGCTTGCCAACATTTCGCTTGCACCTTCGTTGCATTCAAAATATTATTGAGTAATGCTGCCAAGTTGACAGTCTTTGGTCGGATAAGTCTGGAACCTTTACAATTACGCTGACTTGATTGCTGTGGAAACCCACAAATTTATGAGTGATAATGGCTATTATAACTTGGGCAGCATCTCGAGTAAAACCTAGGTGACCTCTTGTAAAATAATGAACTTATTTACTTGGCATATAAGCGGATTTTATATCATTTCCTGAAGTTGCGTAATCTAAAATGGTGGGTAATATGTGCCAAATGGCATAAATTCCGGCGGAAAATCATATTTTTAACGCAATTTACACAAACGAGTCTCTGCTGCTCGCTCGCTGGCACAGGACAGATTTAATTTGGTTGATTTACCGTTGCTGATGATGCTCTTTTTTCACCGTTTTCTTTCGGGTTTCACATGTGATTGCGAAAATTGCAACGAGCAAATGCAAAAGTGCAATAAAGAAATACACAAAGGCTTGCATATTTGCATATGGAGTATAAAGTGATATATTTACATGTGTAAATGTGTGTATAAGTTAGCATATTTTGTATACATACGTTTGTACGATTGTATGGGTGTATGTTAGTGTGAAGTTGTATGTTTGTATGTCATAGGTTGGCATAAATAATGCAACATTGCTGTACATACCACACGGTTGTACGTTGACAATGACAAACGTTGCAACATTATTGCTGTTGTTGTTGCTGCTGCCGCTGCTGATGCTTGTAACAACACGCATATAAGTGTCACCATAATTGCTGCCATAAGGATACGGTGATGAATGCGTTTTTACACTCAAATGTGCTTTCACACTAACACACGCACATATGTTTGTGTGTTTGTATGTGCACTTGTAGGCGAAATATGACGTTGTTGTCCCGCAGCAGGGAACAGGGTGTGATTTTAAAATGCAACTTAACAAAATTTGGAAGTTTTTCTCATAAATAAAATGCATTTGTAACTATGAAGGGAAATATCAACAGATATACATATTTTTATAATTTGTATGCATATGTTGGTGCTATTAGTACATTGAATAATAGTTTTAAATGCTATAAAAAATTTAAAAAATAGTTTTTTTTTTTTTATAAATTGGATGTATAAATCGTCACCTAAAATGCCAAGTATTTTAACAACACTTTTCATAAATTTATAACCGAAGAAAAACGATAAAATGGAAACCATTCACATTGAAAGAAAATGTGTGTTTTGGTTATAAAACGGTTATATATTGGATATATTAGACAGCGGAAGCTTAAAAGTTTGCGATGCGTATATGTAATATTATGTACAGAAACGTAAGCAATCAAAACCCAATTTTGAATTTTTCTATGAAACGTTGTCTTGCATTTTAATGACGATATATGTATTGTATATATACTTGTATACATATATGTATGTATATTGGACAAAAACATACGGGATTACCAGCCAACATAGTATTTCCTCTTCTTTTAACTGGCCACTACAGGCATATGATAATTTTTGAATATAATTTTGGAGTCTCTTTACTTTATCATTATATAGGTTAATTCTGTAGATACTCATTTCCGATTGAATGCGAAATTTATTTACACTTTAACAATTTTATTTTAAAAAATCACTTAATGTAGGGTATGTATAGTTGCCCAAAGTTGTCCGAAATCTCCTCAGTTATTGCTACAAATTTACTGTTGTAGGCGAACCTGATTTTTGGGCATTGGCTCATCAACCCTTTCATTGTCGCATATATTCCGATGGTCTGAATTGAAAATGTCGAGTTATCTGACTAAAATTTTTTATTTCCTTCTATAGTAGTTGTTTGAAATGTTTGCCAAATTTTGTAGAAAAGAAGATGGAAGATATTTTGATAAATAGCGGTTCTCTGTGGATCGTTTAGTCGAGCTTTTTAATAGTTTCAAGGTTATTGGCAAAGGAATATTTTTTTGTTAAAAGCAAAACATTTTCAGGAACGTAATTTTCGTAAAACACTTTCCAGAATCCAACTAAAGTCTTCTCAAGCAGGGTATAATCCAGTGGACTTCCCGAGGCGGTCTAACTTTTTTAGATCTCTCCATTTGTCAACTATAGTATATACACGAAACTGGTCAATAGAAGAACTTTTTCTCCATCTTTAAACACTGTGCATCTCGCTTACTGACCAACCACATGGCTTTGCAACGGGCAACGGAAATACAGACGCCATTAATCGGCCGCATTTGTTTTAAAGTTCGTATATACCTTGAGATATACATATGTATGTACAAACAAAACTATGTCGCACATTTAAATGCATACACAAGGCAACGCACAACGCATGTTGCGACTGGCAGTTGGCATCTGAATTTTCGCGCAACGAAGCCGCAGCTCGCTGCAATTACCACCTCAACTCTGCAGCACAGATTTTCGTACGGTTGAATAATTTAACTTTAACCACAGGTCGCATGAATGGACCAATGTTTTTTGTTGTTTTATTTTTTGTGTACTTAATACTTTTATTTCAGTTCGCGTATTTGTTGTTATTGCACATGTTGTTGTTGTGCGAAATCAGGATATTTGCAACTTTGGTTTCGCCTTCATTTTGTACGCGTATTGGCTCGCCGACTACATTTATCGCAAACGATACACACACGAACAAAAACATTCCCTGCCGAGAAATAGGGTTATATTAGGCACGAAAAAGACTACTATAAAGACTGACTCAAATTGAACTAGTCGAACTAGCACTAGCTTGAAATTTAAAGTAACTAGTTCAAATTCATATCTATTATAAAAAAATAGCTAGTGCTCGAAAACCCCGACTTGTACTAGTTATCAAAATTTAATTGTGAGACTTGACTTCTTCGATTTCATAGTATTCTTTTAATTAAATTCCCTTCAGGACTAATTTATGGGCAATGAATAGAGCCCATATTTGGATGAATTTTTTACATTGTGCTTGTGAATAATGGTAGTTGCAAACTAGTTTGTCACCAGTCGCATTATCTGCTGGGATTTCACATATAAATACAAATTGTATCTGCCTTCATATAAATATTTGCATATACAAAGGTAGAAACACATTTACATACATACATATATATACATACATAAGGCCAACTTCCGCTCGGTTTGCTGTGTTATTGATGAGGCTGGCAGCGTTTAAAACCGGCTTGTAGCCATTTAAGTATCCTGATTAATTGTAGTGCAGGATAAAGGGCAAATGAAACAAAAACAAAAACAGAAAACGCCAGCCACAATTTTTATTGCCATTCGCTTCATCTGATCGCGAAAACTCGATACTTAACAGCTGAGAAATTTATGAAATACTCTCGAACATAATGATGCTTGTCGTAAATGTTGCTGCTGTCGGTGCTGCTGCTGCAAGTAGTGCATGCTGTTGCATGCTTCACTACGCCGCAATCGACTGTCTAAAGTTCATTAATGCGTTTTGCGCACCAGGAAGCATTTTCAATACGAACGGATAATGACTTTCAATTGGCATATAAATAAATAAAAGCAAATGCGTAACGGCAAACAAATTCCTGAAGTGCGATTGGCTGATAATCCGAAAGGCCAGAAATGCCACGACTCACATTCCTCTCCGTACATTTAAAGTTAATGAAAATTATGGCATTAAACGCATTAACATCTGGCATGTTTGCATTGTCATTTTTATTGGAAAATATGATTAGCGAGAAAATCCGATTACTGCATGTTATGTCTGTACTATACTTACATATATGCATGTCAATTATTTTATTCTTGCAAAAAAAATATTTCGAATACAACGAAACTTTAGGGAAACTGAATACATACATATTTTGGGTTAAAATTTTTGTATTCAAAAATTTTGGATCATCGTTTAAATAAAAAACGAGTGAAATCGGGTTATAACCACGCCTACTTCCCATATAACACATCTTGACCTAGCCACCATATAACTAATGTGTGAATTTTCGAACATCTGGCTTACTTTATTCTATATAATTGGTGGTATGTGAGGTACCCAAATGAGACTCAGGGAAGGGAAGGGAATTGGATCAATTATACCCCGAAGGAATTTCTCGGACTTGCATGAAGTATTATGGTCGCATTTTAGAATTGTTTATATCCATTTCCGTAAGTTTAACTACAATTTCGACAGGAGTATATCAACGTTTAAAATAGACGTTTCTCTAAAACCCTTAAAATAGATTTCAGATACCCCATTTCAGATACCCCATTTAGGCCCCATTTAGGCCACCCGGAGCTTTTAGATTTGAATTTTGTGAAGAAAGTTAGAAATCCGCCTGAGAAAAATCTATTCAAAATTCGAAAGTGTATTCTGAAATAAAAACTGAGTACTAAAAATTGCCCTTGTATTTATTATCAGAATGTTAGAGGTCTAAATACCAAATGAGCTGATTTGTACTTAATCAGTACTAATTGCAATTTTCATATATTTGGATTTACAGACACATTGTTAAAGCCTCATATTTTTGATAATGACATCTTAAACAGCGATCTTCAAGTATTTGGATGTGCTTAGATTTTAGTATACGCTGATACCTCTTCAAAGCGTTGCTTTGGAAATAACTGCTGAAATAATAAGCAATGTACTGGATATTTGTCATCAACTTTGCAAAAGCCACCGAACTTTTTATACTCTTGCAACTTGTAAAAATCGAAGCCACGAAAATAGCTTGACGTTACACAACATATAACTTATACAGACAGACACATATGTACGATTTTTTAGAAAAACGCAAATCAATAGACGTAGTATATGGGAGTTGGGATAGTAGCGACCCGATTTTATTTATCTTTCCTAACACCACATACTATAAACACGTCACAAACTAAAAAAAAAAAATCATATAAAGTAAAGTCAGCCGGATGTTCGAAAATCTTTGTATTGTATTCGATATATGTATAAGCAAAATTGCTCCGATTCAACTCAATTTTTATATACATAACACTGTAGGAAAGGATTCTCTCTGTATTTCAATGCTTTATCCTGAATATTGGCCGACTGGGGTCCACAAAGTTCGCGCAAAGTTATATCCCGTTATATTATTTTCTTTTCGATTTGTGTACTGCAAAGTGACAGAGGCCCGATATATGTATGTGTTTCAACAAAAAGTGAGCGGTGCCATGCCAGCGTCCAGTGGTCCGATTACACCAATCTGCGAACTCGTAACTTTCGTAATTTCTGAATGGTGAACTTTCTACTGTGAATTGGCCTATCTATGTATAATGGAGATATTGAATTGAGTGTAAACCAAACCAAAAACAAAAAAAAAAAAACCATTATAAAATTATGTGACAAGTAAAGTATGAGGTACAAAACCGTGGTTCTCGAAAGAGTTATATAAATACAAAAATAGAAAACCTCCAATTTTTAAACCCTTTGAAAGAACTGGTTTACTTGTAACTGCAAACGCAGGATTTCCAAATTTCCGTACGTGATGAAATACAGATCTATCAAGTCATGTGACAATCACATTATTTGCAATATACTTGCATAGTTTTTAAGTCAAACTACTGTACTAAATCTCCTAAGGTGTTTCTTTATCAGCACGTACTTTGTCCGAATACTTCAATTAATGCTCCAATTATTTCTGAAGAAAACGTCTATTTATGTAATCTTATTTAAACTTACTAATATCAGTTAAAACCATCTTTTAATTGCGACTCAGATAGGATACCCTCATGCTTCCTGGAAAATAGTGTTTAATATATCGACTTGCCTTTGACAAGGATTTTTAATTGCTCTCTTAAACAAGATATATTTCTTTCAAAATGGAAACATTCGTTTACAACCCCTTTGCATAGAAGTAGATTTAGGCCATACATTGAAAACTATATGTAGGGTTGCAAAACTGGTATAACTGATACCTTAATTTTTGAGGCTATCTTCATAGACCGTATAGCTTTTTCGATGTCTTCGTTAATTTCTACCTCTCAGCATGAATTTTGTAAAGGGAAATCAACTCTAACAAAATAGGGGACATAAACATGCGGACATGCGTTGTACTTGACTTTAGCAAAGCTTTCGGTAAAGTAAATATCTCGACTCTTGCACATAAACTTGATCTTCTGGGCTTTTAATCAAGATTTCTTCCATGGGTATCTTCTTATCTTTTTAGTAAAACAAACAGTGATATTTGAGGATACTCTTTCAGATTCAATTAATGTTTCTTCATGTGTTTCGAAAGGTAGTTATCTTGGCCCGATTCTGTTCTTGTTTTATGTTGACGATATCTCTTCTGTAATAGAATTCTCAAAAATTTTATTATATGCCGACGCCGTTAAGATTTTTAAACTATATACTTCAATTGATGAAAGATGTCTGCTGCAAGCATACTTAAGCAATTTGGTTGCTTGGTGTGACAGAAATGAGTTGCAAGTGTTAGACGTTGAGCTTTTCTCGTATATCTGGGTTCCACTTCCTTATGTAATAAAGGACTATTTACTGGACCAAATTTTTAAAATTGCTGATTTGGTCTTGAAAGTAAAAGGTATTCTCAGTTGTGTGGGTTTAAAGAATTTAGACATCAGTATGTAACTAAAACACTTTTTGCAACTGTGGTTAGATATATGTATGTTAAAATCTTATAGGGAGGGTAATCTTTGGTTATTATTATTATCATAAAATACACTGTTAGGTTCTAGTAATGTTATGATTCAATATGTAAAACTTTAAATGCATCTTCCTTGAAATTGCATTTTTTAAATAGGACGACGATGATACTCGGAGATTATCATTTGAAATATTAGGCATCCTTGATATAAACGTATAAATTGGCGTAAAATCTTAAGAATTTTGAACAACACCTATTAGTTGGTTTGCATTAATACGGTTCTAACTATCTGCCGTTGAACACTAAGTAAAACGTTGCGATAGCATATAGATGTATCAGCCCTTTGCAAATTAAAATTGCTTCCCGTATATACATACGTATGTATGTACACCTCGTGTTATGTAGTACAAAAAGTTTTCATGTAAAATAAAACAAGCGGACATGCCACATTTATTCCGTCTTGTTCGTGCAAAGTTGCCCATATTGATGACCTATTCATGCCATTAAAAACTTTTTCGACAATTGTAACTTATCTTGCCACACTTTAACTTAATTTGAAAATATGCAAACATCAAAGACCCACAAACAAAAGTGCTGTGCCATAATTCTAGTGCATTGGAGGGCGTTGGGAAGAGCGGCCATAGCAGAGTGAGCTGGTATATGCACGGGCAAAACGAGAAAAAGATGAAAAAGTTAAAACACAACAGTCACAACATCTATAAAAATAAAATAGCAACAACAAAAACAGCGGCAGCCGAATGAATGGCCACGCTGGCAATGAAAGTGATTTAATACGAGAATGTTTGCTGAAGTGGAAAAGTTTTCGGCTGCCTGTTGTTGCACCAAGCGAATGACTTCTGCTGCCGCCTGCCATTTCACTGCTAATGATATTGTCTTGTTGGCTTTGTTACCGCTGCCGCTGCTGCTACTGCTACTCACACTGTTACTGTCTGCTGGCTTTTGCAACTGGCTGCCAACAATAAAAAGACCCACTTCGCAGTTAATCTGCATTTGGACTGTGTGAAGTGCCACACCTTCAGCACAGGCACACAATTTTGCATACCAAGCTCCCACTTGCGCCCGAAAGCAGGCAACGCTTCGTACAAAATACGCAAATATTTGAATGCGGCACATTACAGTGCGCCTGTGTGTGTGTGCGTTTGTGTGAGTTTGTATGCTGCGTTGCTGCTCATTTCATATGTCTGCTTTGTGAGCACTTCATTTTATTATGTTTAACTTTTGATTTACTCGCTGCTCGCCCGTTCTTCGTATAAAGTCGCGTTGGACTTGTTTGTAGGTCGAGCATACTAGCATAGCTTGTAATGTTCTGTTGTTGCAGTTGTTGTTCGCCCAATTGTTGTTCTTCGTTGTGGTTGTTGTCTTTTATGCTGTCAAACTTTGGCACCGAAATAAAGTTAATTTTCGCACTCAAACTCAATTGCTAAAGTTTGGCCAAGCAGATTTTTAAATCACAATAACAACAGCAACTAATAAGGCAACAAAGCAGAAAATAAACAAAACGAAGAACATAACTTAGCAAGTTAGCAATAAACCTTGTTAACTATACAAATACACATACACATTTCGCTCCGCTATCTACAAACGAAAACAAAAATAGAAACAGAAACCGCCAACCATCTTCCGTAATTTGTTTACACAATTTATTTTGCTTCTTCTTATAAACTTTGCACAATTTTCCATTGACCGCCAACGAAATTATTTTCTATTTTCATTCAGTTTTGTTTTTATTTGTTTATTTTTCTGGCTTTTTATGTCCATATTTTATATCTCCAATATTAACGGCCAAGCTTTCATTATAATTTACTGCACTTCTATTACAGTTTTGTTTATGACCATGTTCTTCCGTCTCGTTTGTCTGATTAAAAACTAAAATTTTAATGCATTTCTAAGCAAGTTGTGGAGAAAATCTTAGCACTGGGAAATATTTTAGCATGCATGCAAGTGTGTGTGCTTTTGTTGGCATACTAAGAATCTCACACACGATACATGCGATTCACTTGTACATGTACACATACAAATTTAAATGAATTAGTCGAAAAACACTCGACCAGTCGCTGAAAGCAATTAAGGAAATATTTCTGTGAAGCTTTAAATACACTTTAGAGGCATAAAAACACTATTCAGTTTGCAGTATAGTATCCGCAGCAGTTTGAAAGCGAACGACACTGTTAGCTTCATGCCTAAACGAGCTTTTCTTGAAACTGCATTTTTCCAATCTAGCAACGCAGGTACTCGGAGATTATCTTACGCATCTAAATACTACTTGAAATTTTCATTATTGGTAAACGAGGTCAGGTATTATCCTGATGGAACACTAAACCTTTCATATTCATCAATTCTGGCCACTTCTCTTTGAGTACATCGCTCAATTTGTCCAGCTGATCACAATACACTTTACAGTTAACCTCGTATTGTCGCTCAAAACCTTTAAATATAGGCCACATGTGAAATCGCAAAAAACATACAAAATAAGCCTTAGTTTGGGCTGGTTTCTCCTTTTTTGATCTTTATCTTGCGCTTTATATTCTTGTAAATAACGCACTCTTCGCCGCCAGTAACAATGCACTTCAAAATGGCATCACTCCTTTGACAATGAAATCTCAAATTCGCTAATGTGACGAAGCAAATTTCGTTCTGTAAGAACATGTAACATAGACGTTACATGTGCTTATGTATGGTCCGTGCACCAAAAAATCAGAAGGCGATGGTCATTTTGGCAGATATGTTGTCTTTAAACAAAAAAAAACAAAAAGAAATATATTAAGCGTTGTTTGTTAGAAGAAGTTCAACCATAACAAGAGAAAGGACGATATCAAACTCTCTCGTTGCCCTAAATTTCACTCTATTGTTTAGCGTTTAGCATAAAGTCCGACGTCTCGTCCATGTTTGTTTAGTAATATAAGTGCACCATATCCACTTATTTCTAGGATCAAGTCCAGCGTCCGACTAATACGATTTGGATGATCCCTAGGTCATTGGTTAATTCCATTCCATTCCATCCGCTCTGTTGTAAGCGCTCTTTTCTCTGTGAAGGGTGATGTGAATGTCGCAGATACCACTTTCTTCGGCTTCTGATTTTAGTAAACTTAAATTCACTATACTCGAACCACTTTAACTGCCTTTACAGGATGCCTGGTTATTGTGATGCGTTCACCGCTATCGGCTAACTTCCTTTACTTTCGTTGCATCTAATTTTCTTTGGCATCAGAACCGTCATTAGTAAGCGTTTACATAGTGTTTTGTAGATTTATAGTTCTTGTTACTGTCATACGTGTTATTAACGTGTCCATTATTAAATATGTTATATAAAGTATAATAGTTTTGTTCACCTAACGGTAGTATGTATCATCTAAAACTAAGCGAGATAGATACATACAGAGCTACTATATACAGATATACAAATTATCAGGATGACGAGAAAAATTGAAATCCGTGTGACTGTCTGTCTATCCATCCGTGCAAGCGTTAACTTGAGTAAAAATTGAGATGTCTTCATAAAACTTGGTATGCGGGTTCTTAAGTAAAATTTACGAGTTCATAGATGGGCATAATTGGACCACTGCCACGCCCAAAATAAGATATAGGACAGTTATTTAGCATAGGTGATCGCAGTTGTTAGGGGTAACTGTAGGCTACTACGGCAAAGACAATGTTTTCTCCGAGATGGACGATGGGCGTGATACCGCCCACTTTTAGGTAAAATTACATGTCTCAGGACTCAAGATTAACTTCGCACGAATAGTACATTTGAAGTATATCACCCTTTTTCCAGAAATCCAAAGTGTGAGATATATAATTAAAATGTAGAGAAAATACTTTTCCGATGATAGTATGTCTGTATGTCAGAATGGATGGAATCGAATCAGTACTTCTCTTAGCCCCTTATACCTAATATACAAGTATATAAAGATTTTCGAACTTCCGGATGACTTTATACCGGACATAGCAGCCAACAGCACGGTCTCCATCCGCGACTTCTTCCCGGCCCTACAAAAAGGCCTAGTGCCACCGAAACACACCACGTTTCGCTTGATCATAGGATATCAAACATTTCTGTCGCAGATTTACCGAGTTTCAAGAAGTATTGAATCGAGTAACTCTGCTCTAACGAACGATGCATTTTTGGCTGGCACCACTCACAGAAACACGTCGCGAGAAAATGTTTGTCCTGACTCCCCAGGTGCTCGGAGACAGCTGACCAGCCGCTCGTTTGTTAGTTAGGAACACCCTCTACCGAACTTAGTCAGTCCTATTACTTTCCGGATAAACCCTGTATTGGCAAAAATAGATATAATCGAGTTAATACTATCCCCAACTCCCATATACTACTTATAGCAATTTGCTTTAAAATAATGTTTATTATCGAGTATACCTGAGTAATGCCAATCCGCCCGTCTCTTTCTTTTTCTCCCAATATACCAGTATTAAACCATTTAGATTGTAAAATATGTGAAACTAAATGAAAATTTGTTTAATTATTTGGTTTATGTATAGTATAGTAAATTTAATTCTTTCGACACAGTTAAAATCACGTAACAAACATACTTGATTTGAAAATATTTTTAATAAAATTTTAGCTGACGTGAACTAAAATATAGCAATAAAACTAGGTTGCGAGTGCAATTAAATAAGTCACGAATATTCCGAATTTTTTTTATTGTAATTTACTCACCATTTCTTGGACAAATGAATGTTCAGATTATTCACATATCAGCTTGCTCGCATTCGTAATTTTTAAGAGTTCTCCCAACTGATCTTCTACTTTGTATAAATAGTATACGATAAGATCTCAATTACTTATGTATTATATATCATGGAACGAACAGGTGTCTGTTAAAATATTGGGTAGTCCAAAAAGTATTTTCGTATTTTTAATTAACTTCAACTTAATTTTTTATATTTATACTAATAAATATGTACCATTTTGGTCGACCACTTTTTGCCATTTCCGTGTTGAGTTTCGAAAATACTGCGAAAGTTTTCTGTCCTTGCTGAAGAGCTTACACGCAAAACGTTATTATAAATTATAGTATTATGAAAACAACAGGTAGAGGCAGCAGGCAGAACGATTAGACAAGTTCGCGATTTCTAAGTACTTACAGCAGTATTTCCCAAAGTGGGCGATAACGCCCCCTTGTGGGCGCTGCAGGTGTCAAAGGGGGCGGTAAGAGACCCAGAAAGAAAATGAGCTCTCGACTCTCAACAACAACTTGTGAACATCAACTAATATGAATTAAAAGATTGCTCAAACTCAGTTCTATATTTCTCTCCGCGTAGTTCATATATCTGCCCTATTTTATAGAATATAGAAAAAATGAAAATCATGTCAATCGGTCGCTCCGTTTCATAACGGGGCATCTCGACAGGATAGAATTTATAGAATACTAACTGTCAAACGTATTGCTATTGCCATTGCCAAATCTGTATGTGGGCATTTGCTATCATAATATAATCATTTGCGCAAAGGTGTATGTAGGGTAGGTAGGTTCGAGCTGATGTAGCGCACGTTTTGAGTTTTGAACTCCTTAAATCTTTTATGTGGAAAATAAAAAAAGGATCTTTATCCTTTCTTCCAAATGTATTTCTGGGAAAAATAAGATAATAAGAAAAGGAGAAAGATCCTTTTTTACAAATGTATTTCTGGGAAAAATAAGAATTCATAGTTTTGGACTACTATATAATAATTGTGCTTAAGCATTCCTATATAAACAATGTAATATTTATTTTATATTCATTTGTGGTTTTGCGCGCAATAGATGAGCATTACTTGCACCTCCTTTACACTACTCGCGAAGTTAAACGTATTTCTCAAAGCAAAACAATGTCGGAAGTAAAAAAGAGGTGACGGTAATACTGTGCGGAATACATTAAATTCGGATTCATTGAAAATCCCTCTTATATGTCTAAAAACATTTTCGAATGAAGCAATGAAGCCTTCAAGACTGCAAGATCATTTGAATAAAATGCATCCAGATAAGAGTCACAAGAATGAAGCATATTTTCAAGACCTAGAGAAGAAGCATAATACTCAGCCAAGTGTAGCGAAACTGTTTTCGGCGGCTGCTAAGCAAGATGACGACGGACTTCGAGCTTCATACAATATCTCTTTGTTAAATTGCTCAAAAAGGCAAACCACATAACATCGGAGAAGAGTTAATATTCCAAGCAATAAATGAAGTAATAACTACCGTGCTTCATAAACCTGCCGCAGATATTATCCGAAAAATTCCTTTGATTAATAATTCTGTGCAAAGACGAATTGATGAAATGGCTGAAAACATTGAAGAATCATTGTACGATCACCTGAGGTCAAGTGAATTTTCAATTCAGCTGGATGAGTCCACTTTACCAACTAATGAAGCATTGTTGTTGTCTTACGTGAGTTTTATTAAAGATGAGAAAATATGTGAAGAACAATTATTTGATAGAAAATTAGAGACCGATACAAAAGGCGAAACCATATTCAATATATTGGAAAAGTTTTGCGATGAGAAAGAAATTCCTTTGAAAAATATTATTTCAGTTGCTACGGATGGCGTTCCGGCTATGACAGGGTGCCATAAAGGCTTCATAGCGTACTTAAAAAATAAAATTCCAGATGTCCTTGGTGTACATTGCGTTATTCATAGACAACCTTTAGTTGCTAGAAACTTAAGTGAAAAACTATTTCAATCATTGCAATATGTCATCAAAGCAGTCAATAAAATCCGCAACAGCTCTTTGAATGATAGATTATTTCATCAGCTTTGTTTTATTAATGACGAGGATTTCAATCGTTTGTTGTTTCATACTGAAGTTCGTTGGCTATCAAGAGGCAATTGTCTGACTCGATTCTACAACCTGTTTGACTCTGTTATAGAGTTCTTGGAAACTAAAGATACAGAATTTCAAGACAAGCTCATAACATCGAAGAGTGTATAGCATACTTGACAGACCTGTATAAATTGTTCAACGACATGAATCTCCAACTGCAAGGCGATAAACTAAATTTAATTAAAACAAACAACGTCGTTGCTGCTTTCGCAGCCAATCTGCTTCTACACAAAAAGATTCTGGGCAGACGTGAGTTTCACAATTTTCTGAATTTATCAGTATCATGCAGTAACGACGAATTGTTTGCCTCTGCCAACATTTGGAAAACCTCCATTCATTGACTTCACCGAACGATACCGCAGGACATTTTGAACTGGGAAATACCAGACTGGGTGTTGGATCCGTTTTCAAATGTCAACACAGCAATGTCACCTCAGCTGGAAGAAGAACTTATAGAATTGACAACAAACGAGGAAATAAAAATGAAGTTCCAAAATGGTTACCAAGAATTTTGGCTACAAAAACCGATCTCGCAATTGTACCCTGGATTGTGGTCAATCGTTCAAGGATTCTTGACAGTATTCCCATCGTCATATTTTGTAAACGTGGATTTAGTGCTGTGACAACACTGCTTACTAAAAATAGAAATCGTTTGCTTGTTACCGAACGTGGCGACTTGCGACTGTTCTTGAGTAAATTGGAACCCGATATTAACAAACTTATTAAACTTATTAAATTTGGGAACCACAGACTTACATTGTAGAACACATCTCGAGTTATTGGCAAACTCTTTTTATCAGATTACGTTTTGTTTCACTAGGTTATTTGGTTTAGTCTCCGAATTGATTGAAATTGTAAATTCATCACAACTGGGCTAATGAAAGATATTGTCATCTAATCCTATTAAATATCTGGCAAATTGATAGACACACAAAGTGAAGCAGAAGAATACTTGCTCTGAAAGGTAAAATACTATGAGGCTTAGAGAGTTGGAGTTTTAATGGAAATAGACATGTTTGTGTTATATGTATAGCAAACTCCATCAGTATGATGTAGGCGAAATCAATCTGTCTCCTTATTTCCAGAATTTTTACAAAACTAACTCTATAAATGGTTTCATTTTAGGTGTCTCTATCGAGTACATCGGATCAGCTTGGTGCGCCGACTTGACTTTCAATAGCAGGATTTCTTTACCGCCACATAATAAGAGGGTGTGCGGGGAATATGCGCTCATGTGAATTGGAAAGTGTGCGCTCTCATTTGTATATATGTATGTACATACATATGTAGGTATTTACAAATGTGGTTTTCGTACTTAGGAACAAAGGGGTTTGATGGCATTGAAACTAATTTGCAATAAAATAGGCAAATGTACTCGTATGCAAACACAAATTGACTAGCAATTTACCTTTGGCAGTGTTTTCTCTTTTTAAAAAGGTACATTGATTGTGTTAAAAATTTGCTGATGTGGTATTATCCTTAGCCGGATGACAATAAAATCGCTGAAAATCGATTTCGGAGCAAATAGACGATGTTTTTATTGGGATTAGAGCTACACAGTGCATACTAAACACTGGCTGGGTTGATCCAAAAGAGTAAATATTGTATTTGGGTAGAGATTAAATTGCAAAAATTATTCAGATATTTGCATGACCTTTATAAAAGGGTGCCTATGCCACATTTTAACTGTGAAAAAAAATCACGCACTCAACTTGCCACATTTTGTCATTTGATCGGACACACGCGGGTGCACACATGACACTCGTGCTAAACGAAATAACATATATCACCAGCATACCATAGCCTTTTTTATTTTTTATATGCTATCCGTTTTTGAGATGGTTACTCGAATTCATCCTTCCAGCTGTCACAGTCCTTCTGGCGATTTTAATTAATGACTCTCGCATCGTGTGTTACGCGCCGTTATGTCTACTTTTACAGATACTTGTCAGTCGTTTTTGCTGCAGTCAGCACAACGGTAGCTTTACCTTTCTTTTTGCTATGTCACAAAACAGTATTGGTGGTGTGACACAACTACTGTTAGTTTTGGCGCTGCCTTCAAGAGAGTTGTGCTAATCGTGTGCTCAACAGCTGTTGAGTATTTGAGTGGGTATTGTGATGGCCCCCCTTCATTCGCCCGCACTTTGCGTTTGTCATGCGGTGCGCTGTGTGGCCGTTGGCAGTCAGGTGTCAAGTGCTAACGTGCGACAATCCATACCCTTGTCGTTTGTTATTTGTGCAAGCAATTAGCATCGACAACAACACCATCATCACCAGCACTAACAGGAAGTAAGCCGCTTGAGGAAAAATTATTCCAAAAACAAAAAAGAGCCTTTAGTATTATCAGAAATGTAAATAATGCATCTGAAATCATTACAGTATCCCTCGCTTAATTGACTCTCGGACAGTCTGGTAGTCGCATTATCTCTGTCGGCCAGCTTCCCAAGCTCTTCATACTCACCCATTTTGGCCTCTTACACCATCGGCCTTTCAATCATGTCTAGTAAAGTCGGCCGGATGTTCGAAAATTCTGATGTTAGTTATCTGGGTCTTGGTCAAGTTTTCGACCGATTTTTATAAATTTTTGGGGTAAAGATACACTGTAATTATAAAACACGCTCACCACATGTTAGCGTTATAAAGTCACCTGGAAGTTCGAAAATCATTCTATTGGGTATATAGGAGATAAAAGAAGTACTGACCCGATTCAACCCATTTTTGACATACAGAGATACCATTATGAGGAAAGGACTACCCATGAATATCAATGATATTTTCACACATTGAAAAATATTTGCGGTAAAAAGTCAACTAAAAGCACTAGGATCCAAATATTCGGTACCTAGGGGCTTGAACAGTTTTTGTTGGATTTGGAAAATTGTTGGTCATAAGGTGGTATCCCTTTCAGACCTGAAAAATTAAAGCTTACAAATTTTAACGCCGCTTCGCACAGTTGCTAATATGACCATCGTGAATGCTATAAAAATAAGGAAAAAAATTATCCGAAGAAGGATTCCTAGAAAAAGGACTCGCACAATTCTGTATTACCTGTCTTAATGCCATATTATTGAAAGAAAAAGCAGTACGATTTAAAAATCTTATTTCAAGAAAAAAATGATTTCATATTGATGGAATGTATTTTAAAATAATATTCATGTACATTGATTGAAAGTGTTCATTTTTTTGTGTGGTACACCTGAAAACAGTTTTTATTTTTGGTTAGGCAGAGAAATACATCGCATTTGGAGCATTTTATTCTAGTTCTGCTTGTACATTCTTTCACGCGGCACATCCGTGGTGCTGTCATATCCATTGCCTCTGGCCAGTGATCATACCGATCAGTACGTACATCAACGGGAGGATCCAGGGCTCTGTTTCTTTTTGCAGCTGGCTCTGCTGTTGATGTGCAATACGGAACAGGTGGATTAATTGGCCTTTCAGTGAATTTGGCCAGTACTTCGCCTAGCTCAGATTTAAACTTAAATAGGTCATTAATATTCTTTTTTCGCATGCCCGCCTTTAGTGCATCAGCTCTATACTCTCTCCATGCATTGCATACTGCCATGTCAATCAAATGAAAAGTTGTTTTTATAGTCCAAATCTTCGTTTTTATAAAAATTCTGTAGTATTCCATTGACTGATCAGCGGCGTCGACTCCGCCCATTTTAGCGTTGTAACGCTTCACGATTTGAGGGCATGGTACATTAATGTGCTTGCGTTCCTTTTTGCACCACCTTTGTACCACTCCAACTGGGTCTTTTCCACATTCTGTGGATACTAGCGTAACGCACATGCTATCGCGCCATATAACTGTAACTACATTACCTTTCACAAACTGGCTTATGTCTCCTCTATTCATATTTCGGTCTAACGGGAAATCCATCCTCTGCACAGGCAATCGGTTTAAAGCTATGGTCCCAGTAGCCTTGTAGCCGAGTTCCAGGAGCCTTTCTTAAAGCGGAATCGTGGTAAAGTACCTATCAAAATAGAGAAAACTCCCTTTCGGCAAATGTTTTGTCAATCTGATGACAATAGACAGTCCAACTCCCAAGCCAATGTCAGAAAAAGTTCCTCCTCCTTGGAATATTTCGAAATCGACGACGAGCCCGCTGGAAGTCGAAGTCGCAACAACAAGGTTCTTAAGACCTACAGGTCTCGGTTTATTTTAAACGTATTGCCGCATGGACGCCCTTCCTGTAAATGGGATCATTTGCTCATCAATCGAGTATTCCGTAATTTCTGTTGCTAGTGCTTGGCATCGAGATCTAACGCTGTCTATAACCGGCTGAATCTTTAACAGTTTGTTTGTCGGAGGCTGTAGAGTATCAACAAAATGGAGGCTGTTCCTTAATGTAAAGAATTTATCTCTGGTCATCGCGTTTTTTATTTGTGCTAATCCGAAGCCTTCCGACCAATACATCCGGACTCTGGGGTAAGCTGAGCAACCCATTATGATATGGAGTCCATAAAGATTTTTAATGTCGGCAGCAATAGCATTGAGGACACATCCATGCTGAGATAAGTGATACTTATTCGTGAAAAACGCGGCGTTTTGAAAATGATCTTCAGGAAAATATTTCTGAAAATACTCCATGGGTGTACCAACTAAAATATTTCCTTGATGACTTGTTTGTTGCGGGGGCGTCAAGTCAACAAAACCGACGCTCTTCCAGACTTCATACCGAGCAGATACGCTTGTATTTACATGACTTACAGTTGGGTCTTGATTAGCTGGAAGTAAAATTTCATCTTCCGAAGAAGTTTCATTACAATCCGACTCGGAAGAACCGCCCATTTGCCTATTTGGTTGTTCCCAGAGCGCATCATCATTTGAGTTATCAGAAATAAAGTCAGCATCGGAATTTTCCAATATTTGGAGAAGTTGAAGCACGTCCTCATCAAGATTCAAATTGAAATGACCTGGAATGACACAATTGTGCGGGTAAATGAAAATACGAGGTCAAAGCCAGAAGCGCACAATTGTGTGGTCCTTTTTTAAACTTGTTCAAAACACTTAATTTAATTATAATTTTTTTCACAATAAGACAATATATACTTAGATTATTTAATATTTTTCAATACCCATTTTTGCAAAACATCACAAAACTAAAACACTGCACAAAATTTATTTCAATTTACCTTTTTCCATTCTTGACAACACGGCTGAAAACTTCAAAACTTTGCAAATTGTGACAAAAATATACAAAAAATCAAAGCAACCGTTGAAAAGAACCGTTAGAAATAAATGGCATAATCATTGATTTCGGGTCTTAACACGTAGTAAAGCGAAAAAAAATGTTTAATATATTTTTAGTCTTACCCGCACAGTTGTGTATTGAAGGTCTGAAAGGGGTATACTCTAAAGGCATCATTCGTTATATTAATTTATTCTTGATTTGTACACTGGAGAGGAAAGAATCAGACGGAATTTAAAATTCTTATGAGGGAAGAAGGCGTGGTTGTAGTCCGCTTTCGTCCGTCTTTGCATTGTTACAAAGAAATGTAAGAAGAATAGCATTTACCAAATTTGGGTGAAATCGGTCGTTCGGGTCCCGATATATGTGACTTCACCTAAATGATGGGCGGTGACACGCTCATCGTCTAGATTTTACTCTGTCTCCTAATAAGCCTCCTCATACCATCTCGGAGGTAAAATTTGATGTCTTGGTCGTGTTTAGTTATTAATTTATCGCACGTTTATGAGATATTTTTGTTAAACCAATTAAAGGGCTGGGAAGCCGTCTTTTTAAAAATTTTGGCCCACAGGTCTTCCTTGTTTCTGCAATTTCCTGTGCCAAACTGTTCTTTATCTTAATTTGGTGCTTAGGTATGCACTTTATAGGGTTTCGTTTTATGGCGTTTTGTGGGCGTGGTAGTGGTCCGATTAGGTCTAACTGCCACACCAACCTTCTTATGATGCCGGTTGACATGTGTGCTTTCATTAAGATATCTAGATTTTTACTCAATTTATAGCTTACACAGACTTACGGACGGAGGGACGGACATACAGACAGATCTGCGGATCTTAACTCGAAACGTGATCCAGATCATTTATATATACCATAAATAAGACAAAATGTATCCCGGTTATTTTTAGGAGAACACAACTATGTACTATATTCTGTAGCAAAATGTTGCAAGAGTAAAGAATTTGTTCAAAAAAATGTATACTTGAAAAACTAAAGTCGAATAAATTCGACTTATATCCATTTGGAAAGCTGAGAAAAATATTGTAAATATTAGGGCGATTAATTGTTTTTATAATGGAATCCTTATTTCGTATATTTTGCTTGAAAAAAACACATAAAAAATGTTTCGCCTAAAGAAAAAGTTATAATTAAATTTTGGATGGAAGTACCCATATAGTATATATATTTTTCAGGGTCTCCAACGTTTAATTCCGGGTGTTGCAAATTTTGTGCTAAACATAATATACCCTGTATAGAGTATGAAAGTGCTCTCTAAAAGTCACAAATCCCATAATAGGTCATGTGTGGTTTAAAATTTTATTGAAATTCGAAATCGGCCAATATTGCTAAAAATGTCATTTTGGTGTTAGTGATAGAGTAGTAAGCACCACCTTCTTCATACAAACGTTATGTCGAAGACAACTAAGAGTGCGTTAATGTGAATCGATGTGAAATTTGAACGATTAGAATGACTTCTAAATGAAATCTCAAATCTGAGCAACTACAAGGTAAATATTCAAAATTAGCGCACAACATTTTCGCAATGTCTATATGTTACATTTTGAAAACGAACTGCAACCTCGCTCATATAAAATATTCATTCAGATTCACTCCCTTTACAATATATAAACAAACATAAATGAAGATGCCTGAATAAAACTTCGGACAAATAAAAACTTCAAGTTGTATCATAATTTGTCGAGATGTCGAATATCGAATGCAATAAAAATTTAAATAATCAAGGAACTGCAGCCATATATGTATGTATATCCATAACATTTATGCATAAACACATTGGACGTAAATAAATATGCTTGTAGGTGCGCTGATAAGCGCCTCAATTGACAATCAATGCGATATTCATCGCTAATTGACAGCTGATGACATTCAAAACGTTGATGGCAGTCGCCACAACGGGCCGAGAAGCACATGCAAAAAACACTAACTAGCAACAGCTTGTTGCCGCTATTAAGCGGAAAAACGTTCGTCAGTAACTAATTAGAAAATTTCTGTAACAATTCGCTGATATGACAATCAACTGAAATGCAAAACGAGCGTTTATAACACCGTCATATCACCCGGTCATGTCATGTCAAAATGTCATATATCAGACACATCCAGCAACAGCATGCATTTTTTGCCGACACAATCACATGCCCTATATTATACATTCGGACAAAAAAGCACCCGAAAATTGTAACTAAATTCCCCGGGTAAATGGTATTTCAAAAAAATGTATTTTGTTCAGTTGCTGTTAGCCAGTTTATCTAAAATTTTGTATTTCTGACCGAATTTTGTGTGCGGAATCGTTGCGAATGTTGGAAAAGGCTTGCTGTTATTCAGTTTTTTATTAAAAAATAGTGATATGGTGCTTGAAAATCGTCAGGCAAGTGCTAAAGAAATGGTAAGAGAGCTCGACATCTCACACGAGTCCGTTCGAATGATTTTGGTGAATATTTTGGGTATGAAACATGTTTTTGCTCGAGTCGTTCCGATAAAGCTGAATTTTTTTTCAAAAAGTGTACCGTAAATAGTTCCCTTTACACATGCTTTATCATGCGAATTCAGATCCCACATTGAAGGAGAAAATTACAACTGCCGATGAGGCATGAGTTTATAAGTTTGACATGCCAACAAGTCAACAATCATTGGATTGGAGGAAAAAAACTAGCCGAAACAAAAAAAAAAACGCGCCAAAGCCGCTCAAAAATCATGGTAATGCTCATTATTCGTGGTTTGGTGCATTATGAATTTGGTCCGAAGAAACGTACCGAATTGCGGCATTTGTGTGAGAATATCCGTCGAAAACGGTCGGATCAACCATAGAAGGAGCTAGTGAAGGAGGAGGTGATGACCTCCAAAAATGCTTATAAAAATTGTTTCGAGCACTGAAAAAATCGTTGGCATATGTAAGTGTATTACCTCTAGTGGGGATTACTTTGAAGGCGACAAAATGAATATTGATGAATAATTAAATATTTTGCCTTATATTTGCAATTTCCGGGTAATTTTTTAACAAAATATATGTATAATTGGATCTAGATATATATTGTGATGTTATAAAAATGCGAGAAAACTCTTTATTTAATTTTTTATAAAATTTGTATATCGTTTGTCTCTATATTTTAATAGTTCGAAGTAGCTCAGTTATACATAAAATAATTACTTACGTATGCATATTTAAATAACTATATAAGTAATCGAAAAATTGCTTATAAAGTGCCACTGACTAAGCGCCACAATGTGATATAAAATTGTTATTTTGTTCAAGGAAACGCGTCAGATATGGTCAGTGGTTGCCGTGCGAGATCGCAACCTAAGGTGGAAAGTTACTTTAATCAATCTTTGTAGCTTTGTTTACAAATTTTTATGTTTGGTTAAAAAACCAAATTTTGCTAAAAAAGACCCCCGATATATGGTATACAATGTTATTTATTACGCTGAAAGTTTTTTTATCTCGGTCAGCAAGTGAATAATCTCAATAAGATAAAACTAATTCCCACAGCGTTATTTCTTATCACAAATGTTTGATTTCGATGAATCACTTGTCTGCTCATCATTATGTGGTATTTCTAGAACAAATTTTGATTTACACAAATCAGAAACATTATGTTGTATAATTTCGAGGAACGTAGCACTCGATACCCGTCAATAGAGGGGCCCGTCCGAGCGTCGAGAGAGGACTTTACTTTTAAGTTGCTTATTCAGTCCAAAGTAGCACCTGTTGGCAAGAGTTATTCAGCGTTAGATTTTGAGGCTGACATAGTTGTTGGTGTTCCAAGATAGACGACAATATCTACGACTTCGAAGTTATGACTGTCAACAGTGACGTAGGAGCCTAGTCTCGAGTACGACGACTGTTTGTTTGATGACAGGTGATATGTGAAGCATGTGAACTAACGGCGCGGATGTTTAGGCCAATGATATCAACATAGTCGGCGTACGCCAGCAGCTGTACACTCTTATTGAAGATGATACCTTCTCCATTTAGTTCTGCAACTGGAATTATTTTGTTTAAGATTAGATTGAAGAAGTCGCACTAAAGGGAATCGTCTTGTCTGAAGCCTCATTTGGTATCGAACGGCAAGAAGAGACACGAAACACAGCCGTATTAGTTATTCAGACATAGCGGCATTCAGGCAGCTCCTTTTTGTGTTGTTAAAATTAGATTTGAAATCAGCGAAGAGGTGGCGTGCGTCGATCCTCTTTTCATGGTTCTTTTCAAAGATTTGTCGCATGGTGAATATCTAGTCAGTTGTAGATTTTCCAGGCCTGAAGCTACACTCCAGTCAGTTTGTTGACGGTGGGCTTTAATCTTTCACACAATACGCTCGATAGGACCTTTTGTGCGATGTTGAGGAGGCTTATCTTACGGTAGTTGGCGCAAATTATGGGGTATTACTTGTTGTGGATTGGGCAAAGCTGACTTAAATTCCAAATATAATATTCTACAAAGAAGCTGATGCATACTCCTTGTCAGTTTTTCGTCACAGTATTTGAATAGTTCGGAACCCGTCGCTTTGGACTTCAGTCACTAGACCACCTCTGAAGGTTCTACAAGAGATACTCCAGTCTTTAATGCATTTTCTAAATGCACCCCTCCTACCTAAGTTTATGTGAATTTAAAAAACTTTATCGGATATGAATAAAAATATTGATTCTATGATCCACTTCAGTTTTTGTGTCAATAATGTTTTTGGTCACAGGCACAGATTATTGCTAAAGGTGAGCAATGAGATCGACATAATTTGTACAAAATTACAAAATTGTCTCGAAAATGAAATAACCTTCACGTAAACATCAATTAGTATTCTAACCAAGGAAACCATTTCTGGCTTGGCCAATTTCTGCTCACAATCAATGATTTTGTAAGATTTGCTTTCGTTTATTTAGAAATCAAAACTCAGAAAAAGTAAAATAAAGCAGCAGATATATTTTTTATTAGGAGCCAGATAGTGGGAATCGCATTATGCTTGTAAGCGGGAAAAAAGCGCGAGAGCCACAATTTAAAAAGAAAAGTTAATTTATATTTCTCACAGCCGATAATTGACCCAATATAAAAGATGCATCATAAAAAGAAGGACACATTTAAAACATTCATGAATAAATTCGTAATAATTCGTAATCTGGACAATTGAAAACATCAAAATTTGCTAAGATATCTCGGGCAACAAAATAAAGAAATATTTGTACTCTTTCACTTGCGGTACCGCCTTAACCCTTTTCGTCTAAAAAAGAGTTCTCTCTTATTGTCTGCGAGTTCATTGTAAAATCATTGGGATTGTTAGTGCCTATGTGAAATGTCAAACACTAAAAAATTTAATATTAAAAAATATATGTCATATGTAAAATTGTTTTAATATGGCATCGATTTTAAGCTGTTGACACGTCTGCTTGCGTAATCCTGTTAATTATTAGTTTTCAGCAATATTTTCACTGCGTTGGAATTGAATTACTTGTACTACTGCCTTTTGTTTTATGTATATTTTCACTGAAGCACATGAGTACATATGTATGTGTTTATTATGAATATAAATCAATATAAATGTGTAAGTACGTAGACGTGACGTATTTACGACTTCACCATAATCCATTTACCTAAAAGTACCAAGCGCGGTAGTTCACTTAAGTAAATTAAGGGGTCAGTAGGGTAATCTGGCCTGTTTTTTGAAATTTTTTTTACAGAAACTTTTGTTCTACAATAGAACTTTTCTCACATATCATGAGGTATATCTTGGAGTGTATAAACTAATTTTTGGGAATTTTTTGATGACATCTGTCGGAGAAATGACTGGGTGAATGAGATGCGTTTTTCACTGGCGAACACGATTTCTCATGTTTGGATCTTCTGAAACACAAAAACCCAATTTATTCTTAAAAAGTGCGTGAATGGTTATCGTCCCTACCAGAATTATGACAAAATGTTGATAAATAAAAAAGTAATTAACGTGTTTTGTTTTTAATTTTTCTCCATATTTTTTACATAAATTTTGTCATAACATTGTCAATAAATTATAAAAAATATATAAGGACGATAGCCAGGCGTTTTGTGAACATTAAATTAAAAATAAGCAAATCGGTTGAGTCGTTCGAACGGAATCATGTCCCCAGTTTAAAAAAGTGTGTTTTGAGAAAAGTTTAGAGTTTGAGGTGTGCACTCCGAGTGCTCCGAACGTCGAGCGGTATTAATATTATTGGGCCTTTTCGAAACCTTCCAATGGTAAAGTGGGTTTCTACATTAATTTTAAGGGTATAAGAGAACATAAAATGCAAAAAAAAAAATTAAAAATATTCTTATTACGCATCCACTAAAATTTCAACTATAACATATACATAGACACATAGCACATAAGTAATCTTTTCACATACTGTGTGTACGAATAACATTTCGATGTAACTAAAAACGAACAATACAGTTAAGATTTCTTTGTAACATTTAATTTAGTCTTAGCAACGGAGCGCTTCTTGTTTTTATACTCTCGCAACAATGTTGCTAAGGAGAGTATTATAGTTTTGTTCACATAACGGTTGTTTGTAAGTCCTAAAACTAAAAGAGTCAGATATAGGGTTATATATACCAAAGTGATCAAGGTGACGAGTAGAGTCGAAATCCGGATCTGTCTGTCCGTCCGTCCGTCCGTCCGTCCGTCTGGCCGTCCGTCTGTCCGTCCGTCTGTCCGTCCGTCCGTGCAAGCTGTAACTTGAGTAAAAATTGAGATATCATGATGAACGTATTCCTTGGCTCCATAAGAAGGTTAAGTTCGAAGATGGGCAAAATCGGCCCACTGCCACGCCCACAAAATGGCGGAAACCGAAAACCTATAAAGTGTCATAACTAAGCCATAAACAAAGATATTAAAGCGAAATTTGGCACAAAGGATCGCATTAGGCAAGGGCATATTTGGACGCAATTTTTTTGGAAAAGTGGGCGTGGCCCCGCCCCCTACTAAGTTTTTTGTACATATCTCAGAAACTACTATAGCTATGTCAATCAAACTCTACACAGTCGTTTTCTTCAGGCATTTCCATATACAGTTCAAAAATGGAAGAAATCGGATAATAACCACGCCCACCTCCCGTACAAAGGTTATGTTGAAAATCACTAAAAGTGCGTTAACCGACTAACAAAAAACGTCAGAAGCACTAAATTTTACGGAAGAAATGGCAGAGGAAGCTGCACCCAGGCTTTTTTAAAAATTGAAAATGGGCGTGGCGTCGCCCACTTATGGACCAAAAACCATATCTCAGGAACTACTATACCGATTTCAGTGAAATTCGGTATATAATATTTTCTTAACACCCTGATGACATGTACAAAATATGGGTGAAATTGGTTCACAACCACGCATTCCTCCAATATAACGCTATTTTGAATTCCATCTGATGCCTTCTCTGTATAATGTATACGTTAGGAACCAATGACAGCGGAATAAAACTTTACAAAAATACGGTATTTGAAAAACATGCAAATGACGTATAATGAAATCTCGATTATCACTTTATCATGCGAGAGTATAAAATGTTCGGTGACACCCGAACTTAGCCCTTCCTTACTTGTTTTTTTTTAATATTAGCGTTGATTTTACCCTAGTCATATGAAGAATCTTTAGTTAGACTCATCAACTAAACCTACATAAATCTATGTATAAGGGGCGGATAGAGGATTTCGGAAGGGAGCCAGAGATGGATTTTTGAAATACTCCTGGCGATTTTCGTGAATTTTGTAGGAGAAAGTACGCAATTGAATATTTCGAACTTCTTTGACCTTAATAAGGTATATTTTCAGCTATATTTTAAGATTTTTTTTTTACAAAAGTTATGGGCTGTCTTCGGAGGTGCCAAAAAAAAAAAGTGCCCCAACTGCTGGCGTGATTCCGGCCGAATCAGTAGCTGAAACAAAAATATTTGAAAAGTTGATTCAATTTAAAGATATTTCCTATACAATGACTTACGATCTTTGAAAAATATCAAAAATTAACACAATGGCGTAATTTTGAAAAAAAGAAATCGGGTTTTTAGGTAAAAAATGGTCGTTTTTTTAATGCCAAATTGACAATTTTCAACCAATTAAAAATATCGGAGGTCATTGTATAATAAATGTATTCAAAAGTACCCAGTTTTAATTTGAAGTCGATTGGTTAGTTTCTCGTTGAGTTATGACGCCAGTAATTTTTAAAAATGGCGTTTCGAGAAAAACGTGTTTAAAGTTTCACTTATGTATATATGTTTGCACCTCCGAGCGGCCGCTCTTTAGAACGCTGCCATCCAAAAACTATTCAATATATAAGTTATCGAAAAAACAAATAAATTTTTTTTTTGTTTGAAAGTGTCACACTGGTATAGACCCTTAATACAATGTGATTACAAACTGTTTTGGAAAAGAACAATTTGATAGCACTACAACTAGTGTTATAAAATAAAGAAAATAGTTGAACTTAATTTTAACAATTTTCGGCTATGTCTTATGAAATTTAATAAAGACTTTGCTTTAATTCAAGTCATCGATTCATCAAGATATTGAAGATTACTACGGAATTGAATTTTTTTACCATTTCTGCTCACCTGTATATGTCATATGGAATACAATTAATTGTTTAAGGCCTTGGACAATTTTTCTTGAAACATGATTTTGATGAGAAAAAGTGAAAAAGATCTTCTTTGTTGCGAGCCAATTTTCATTTTTAAAGTCAGAATGTGTAGAAAACGTACCTACAGTGCGATGTATACGTATGTAAGCCACTTTCGAATATAATATTTGAAACCCGAAACCCCTCTATATGTCTATTTTGCAATTTTTTGTGGCATTTGCAAGCAAAAACTCATAAAAGAATTTGTACACTGCTGAAATTGTAGGAATGCGTTCTGTGTTTAATTTTACTAAAATTGCTATACATTTCAAAAATATAATATAGATTGCAACAAATACGTATATTAGGTTTACTTAAAGATCTTAAAGTTATAGGTATGTCTCGCATATTTTTTGCGGGTACTTTCCTACTAACCTTATTTAGATATGCGTATAAGACTGTTGCACAAACGCATTTGATATCAGTGGAACAACGTGGAGATATAAGAAAACGAACCTCAGGTACATCGCGTTTAGTCTGGTTCCTGCGCCCGTTTAGAAAAAACTATAGGAATACCAGACTAACTGGAACCGGATTGCAGAAATTTACAACTGGCCTTTCCAGACATGCCAGGAGAATATTTCTTATTTTTTCTGACATGGTGGATAAGTGCATTGATGTCTCTGGAACTTTTTGTAAATCTTTCTTAGAAAGTTCCTGTCCAACGACATCGCCAAGCCGCAGAGGGATACCCTTCTAGTGGACATTCGAATTCTCCGAAATAAGGCTTCTTGTAGACGACTCTTCAACAAGACCCATAGGAATGCGACAACGAACGATTTGGCGTTGTAAGGGCTAAACTTAAGGATCTCATCTTCAAACCTCTTTACGTTAGAACGATCGTGGCGAAATGACATAGTGCGCAGGCACAACGGTATATATGTAGGGGCACGCCAAAAGAACATCTAGCATTTTCTCTGAATCATTGAAAATGGTCCTCTGGAAAGGCTTGAAGACGTCGGCTACCGGCTGACTGCCTACCCTGACGATGTAGTCCTCATGGTTGAAGGAACATTTCTGAACACCGTTTATGACCTAACTGAGATGCGCTTTATTGTCGTAGACAACTAGGACAATTTCAGCAGTTTCTCCATAAATTCTGGCTAGACCGTTCTGGTTCTATTCACTAGGAAGTATAGAATCCCGAAGGCTCATCTACTATCAATGAAGGAAAGCGTTTTCGGCCTGGTGAAGCAGTTAAGTACCTAGTGCTCATTCTAGACAGGAAGCTCACGGCGAGACCCAATATCGAGGAAAGAGCAAGGAAGGCATCGGTGGTTAATTGAAAGAAGGTTTTTGGCAGTAATTATAGTAAGCCTATAATATTTTACAGATTTCTTGTATGGTGCCGGAAAATTCTACATTTATCAAAAAAGTGGTTTGGGTGTCTGACCAAAGCGATATTGCAGGAAACTGTGAGGCTGATGAGCTCGCTAGAACAGGTACTTCAGTCTCAATACCTGGGGAATGGGAGTGTGTAGAAGCTCCGTTGGTTTCCTGTGATGTGCTGTAGCAAAATAAATGTAGTATCGTTGGGCTTCAGAGCGCTGATCAACTTCCTTAAGCTGTAGAGTCGGAAGAGTCTAGAAAGCTCTTCGCTCTCAAAAATATCCATTTTTCAATGTTTGTGGGAGTTTTAACCCGACGCTAATTTACAGGCGTTGAGTATCCCTTTATCCCCGTAACGATAGACCTACTGCACTAGTCTTGTTTGATATCATTTATAGCAATGTTAGTGGTGAACTTCAATACCAACGAATCGAAAACATTGAGCGTTTTTCTCAACAAATGATGTGCGCTAACAAAGTTAATGCGATTGTAATACAAGTATTTCTTAAGCACCCATTAAACATTATTATTATGTATTATATAATGAGTTGTCAAAAAAGTCTTGCGGTATTTTTATTGAATTTTTTTTTATTGAAATTGAAATGAGTTTTTGATGACTCATGCCCAGCTCTTGACCGATGCTACGGCTGCTACTATGTCGGTCTATTTCGAAAAATTCAGCGATTTTATCGCAATTTTCGACGACAGGCCTTCCGGAGGAAGGCGCATCTTCGACCACCTCTACACCAGAACGAAAACTTTGAAACCATCGTTGTGCGGTGGAAATAGAAACTGTATCGGGTCCATAAACTGCACAAATTTTATTGGCGGCTTGAGATGCATTTTTGCCTTTATCGTAGTAGTACTGTTAAATATGCCGTATTTTCTCTTTGTTTTGCTCCATGTTTGCGACGCTATAACTCACGAACGACTTAAAAGAAACGGCAATCAATCAAACTCGTGTTAGCGCATGAAATGAGCTTTCCAAAAAGGTATAGCATGACCCGTGATGCGACGAATAAAACTAGAACTACGCGCTTTCAGCGCCAACTAGCGAAAATACCGCAAGACTTTTTTGACAACCTATTATTATGTAGTACTTCGTTGAATGATACTTGTATATATATGTGTAATTAGACGGACGCACGATGTAATTTCAATATTTTATGTCTACTCAAATGAAAAAATTCGAATGAATCTGTTAGCAAAGGCTTATTAACGTAAAACTTTTACAATAGGAGTTTACCGATAGGTAGGATTACTGTTTCGTAAACTTTAAAAAATATACTCAAATTTTATGACATATTTTACGGAATTAGAATAGCTAGTTGTGTACAAAGAATGCTTTAATGCACATAAGTATATAAGGCAATCAAAAGTGCACTTCTAATTTTATAAGGCATAAATGCTATCTTTCTGAAAAAATTCAGGCATTGTACCAAAAATAGGCATTCAGGTACTCGGAAGGAAAAAAGAAAGTCATTGAGATTTGCACACAATGGGTCGTTGAAAACTGATGGCCTATGGATGAGCAGGAATACTGTCACATCCTACAACCATTTCGATGAATGTGAGTCAATTTTATACGATATGTACAACACACATTAGTTGTGACTTCGCTTTGACAGCTGCCATATGGATGGATAACTAGAAACTACTTGTATATAAGAAGATCCTATTTGGCATTGATCATTCATTATATAAAGGAAGAAAACTAATAAAACGTCTTATGTAAATAAAATTAATGAAGGGAAAAAATGTGCAAGTATTATAATGATGCTCATAAAGTTTTAAACTATACACACTCAACACGTAGCTCTTATATACACAAATTTCAAATATTTGTCATCAATAGCATTTCAAACTTTTATACTCTTGCAATATCTTGCTACAGAGTACAATAGGATTACATATAAAGCTGAAACTTAAGTAAAAATTAAAATATCTTGATGAAACTTGGAATGCGGGTTCCTTACTACAAAAAAATAATACCAGTTCGTAGACGGGCTTAATCGGAGCAATGCCACGCCCACAAAATGCTATTAACCGATAACTTATAAATAGCTATAACTAAGCACTAAATTAAGATATAAAACTTGGCACAGGGGATCCCAGTAGCAAGGGAAATCAGAAAAAGTGGGCGTATCCCCGCCCTCTATTAAGTTTAATGTACATATCTCGTAAACTGCTAATGCTAAAACAACAAAATTTTCTGGGCGCAAATACTATACGAATTTCTACAGACAGTCTGAAAGTGGATATAATCATAGTATGACCACGTTCACTACCCATATAACTTTACTGTTTAAAACGACTAAAAGTCCCGCTAAAAAATGTCCAAATTCAACCTAAACTATTGAAGCCCCAATGTACCGAATATGTGGACCTAAGTCCACATGAGATATCCAATTGAAATAAAGAGATAATACTTTCCTGATAATAGTAATTCTATGTATCTAAAATGGGTTGAATCAGGACAACACCTCCGAGAGCCCTCAAATCTTCTTCTTAATTGGCGTAGATACTGCTTACACGGTTATAGCCGAGTTAAAAATAGCGCGTCAGTCGTTTTTTCCTTTCGCAAGGTGTTGCCAATTGGAGATTCCGAGCGAAGCTTGGTAATTCTCTACCTCTCTTTCCAACAGAGCGGAGGTCTTCTTCTGTTCCCCCCGAAGGGTATTGCGTCGAATACTTTCAGAGCTGGAATGTTTTCGCCTATTCGGATGACATGACCTAGTCAGCGTAGCCGCTGTCTTTTAATTCGCTGATTTATATCAATGTCTTCGTATATCCCATACATACAACTAATCGGTCCATCGAATGGGATATTCACCGTGGCTAACAGGACCATAAATCTTTCGCAGAACCTATCTTTCGAAAACTCGTAAGATCGACTCAACAGATGTTGTCATCGTCCATGCTTCTGCACCATATAACAGGACGGGAGTAATGAGTGACTTGAGTTTGGTTTTTGTTCGTCGTGAGAAGACTTTACTTCTCAATTGCCTACTCAGTCAGAAGTAGCACCTGTTGGCAAGAGCTTTTCTACAATGGATTTCGATGCTGACATTGTTGTTGGTGTTAATATTAGTTCCAAGATAGGCGAAATTATCTACGACTTCGAAGTGACGTGGGAGCCTAACTGCGAGTGCGACGACTGTTTGTTTGATGACAGGAGATACTTCGTCTTACCCTCGTTTACCACCAGACCCATTTGCTTCGCTTCGTTATCTATTCTGGCAGAACTAACGGCGCGGTTACTGAAGCCAATGATTTCGAGCGGCGTATGCCAGCAGCTATAAACTCTTATAGAAGATGGTACCTTTGAATTGAACGGGTCGAAGGTGTACCTCCCGATTATTTTCTCCAGCAGCAGATTGAAGAAGTCGCACTATAGGGAGTCGCCTTCTCTGAAACCTGATTTGGTATCGAATGGCTAGAAGCGGTTGTTCCCAATTCTGACGGAGCTTTTGGTATTGTTCAACGTCAGTTGACACAGCCGTATTAGTTTTGGGATACCAAATTTAGACATAGCGGCATAGGTACAGCTCCTTTTCGTGCTGTCATGAGCAATCCGTTTGTTACGTGACACTACACTGGCAAGGGATGGTTCGCCTTCTCACATTATCTTCAACGGATGTTCTTTGGCTACCCAGAAAATTACAGAGCATATTTACTAATAACAGTGTATCTTTGTGTCTAAAATAGAGAAAATTGGACGAAAACGTGACTTAGCCTCCATATAACTAATATTCGAACATCCGGCTGACTTTGCTCCACATGATAGATGATTATATGTGAGGTACCCTAATGAAATCCAGGGAACACGTTTTTTAGTATGTGGCATGAAAATAGTTAATAGATAAAATCGGATCGATACTATCACAACTCCCGTATAATACGTATAATGATTTTTGCTTTTTTAACAAATCGTATGCCGAATTTGTCGGCCACCGCATGATTTATATACAAGTAGAGTGTATAAAATTGCTTGGATTTCGATCGTCTGGTAGACGTTTTACTTCTTAAGGTATTTCCCTGACTTTAATTTTTGCTAGTTGCAAGAGTATAAAATGTTCGGTTGCACCAGAACTTAGTTCTTTCTTTTTTGTCTTATTTTTATTTATAGTCCAATCAAACTAGCTAGAAAACAATATGGGAATATTTTCAAAACAGGATTAAAAGTAACATAAAAACAGCATGTTACTGCCAAGACATAATCAGGAGATTTAGGCTCTTGAATAGATGACTGTTATAACAAAATACGACATAACAATGTTTTCTTTTAAAAAATTTTAAACGAATTGTAATCTAACTATTTCAAATTTTTTGAATATTTTGAAAAACAATAAAGGTATTTTCGATCAAATTTGTTTTTGTCATCTCGAAATATAAAGGCAAGCCACGTATGATCTCTTCTTCTCAAGAGCTACTGTTTCGGAGATATAACCTACCTGACAAAGGTGAATGTAGAAGTAGTCCCCACTTAACTAAGTATGTATATCAACATATTGATGTTATGTACAAGGTGTTTTCCAAAGTAAACAGGACTTTTTGAATCTAGCGCCTCTGGTGGTGCCATCTATAAGTAGAAGCGTTAGCATCTGCTATCTTTATCGATTTTCCAGTGAGAATTCCAAGACATTTCGTTGATTGAAAGTGAAGTTATTGTGTTTTAAGTGGCAGCACTCGTATGTTTGTGTTATCGGTGCGAAAATGAGCTTCGAACAAAGAGCCAACATTGCAATTTGTTTTAAAATTGGTAAAACTTTTACCGAAACTTTTCAATTGATGAAACAAGTTTATGGCGATGATTGCCTATACCGTTTCAACGTTTCGAAGTGGTCGTGAGGACATAAATGACAATCAACATGTGGGCCAATCAAAATCCGTGGTCACCGAAAATTCCATCGAAACTGCGTGTGAATTCATCAAAAATCAGCCGAAATCATCATTAAAATTCATGGAAATGGAATTGAACATTTGGGCTTAGGAAAGATGTGCGCACGGTTTGTTCCGCACAAATTGACAAAAATTGCTCAGAATCTAACATTCCAAGGACGATTATTTGACCAAAAATCACATTTTAACCAATAACGACTCCCCGTATTCACCTGTTATGGCACCGTGCGACTTCTTCCATTTCATTGCCCATGAAAGGAAAACGTTATGCAGACGTAGAGGTCATTCAAAAGGTTTGCACCGTCATACTGGCGGCCATACCGGTCAACGAGCTAAAACACTCGTTCGACACGCTTTTGGACCGTGCAGAAATGTGTATTGAAGGAGAAGGAGACTATTTTGAATAAAATAAATTGATTTTGCCAAATGCCCATTTGTTGTGTTTTTTTAAGTCCTGTACCTTGTGGTATGATGATTTTGACCCTCTTCAATGGTGTTCTGTTGCCTATATTATACAGAGTTAGTTCTACCATATTAGCGATTCCTACCTCTGGTGCCCCATTTAATTTCGGAAAAAGAAACGCAATGGGTTCTGACTCAATTGCTGCGAAAGAAGTAATTTTTTTAAATTTAAATATTGGTATAAACACAGGTCTGTAAAAGAAAGTATAGTTAAATACTAAGTTTATAACTATGTATGTGTGTATTTGTATATAAATTTGTTCGACTATGTAAGTTTCTGCGAAGCAATGGTAAAATAAATTCAATATCAAAAGAAAAGTTAATAAAAAATAGTAAGAAAAGGCTAAATTTAGGTATGGTATACGCTCTTGCACCTTACAAGGATTAAAGCCGGAGTAAGACCTTCAGGTGTATAAGGCTTGTTGGATATATATAGTTAGGGCCCTAGGGCGAGTTTTCACCCGATATTATTCATCCTAAACACAAAGAAGTATGGTTATTAGAAAAAAATGTTCTCTCAACTTTATTACAATAGCTCACTTATTGGCCGATATATTTGGAATAATGTCACCAGGAAGTTCGAAATACTTTATACAATATTGGGGCTAAAAGCAGTATTGACCCGTTTCAACCCATTTTTAACATACAGACATGCTATTATCAGGAAAATATTCTGTCTGAATATAAGTTACATACTTATTTCACACAGACCGATATTTGCTGTAAACACTCAACTATATATCGTGGCGTTCACATATTTGGTACCTACGGAGCTTGATCGGTTTTAGTTCCATTTGAACTATTTTTGATCATTAGGAGGCATACGTTAATGATATTATTCGTGCAAAGTTTTATCTCGTTATATTGCTTCTTAATTTATACAATGGACAGTGAAAGAATCAAATGAATTTTAAAATTGTGATGCGTGGGAAGTAGGCGTGGTTGTGGCCCGATTTTTATAATTTTCATATGGTAATATAATCAGAAAAGTGTCAATGTATTTAGTTGAAAACGGTCGAGCAAGTCCTGAAATATGTGATATCGTCCAATAGAGGGCGATGCGACGCCCATCGTCCTATTTGGATCCAGGCTCTTTTAAAACCCTCACATAATGTTTCGGGGGTTAAACGTAATGTTTCTGGTGGTTTAAATGATTTATCGCACTTTTAGTAGTTTTTAAAATTACCTTTACATGAGGAGTGGGCGGGTTTATCTTCCGATTTCATCCATTTTCACTGTCGGTAGAAGTTCGTATAATATTTGCGTTAGGCGAATTTGGTTCTTCAAGGTTTAGTGCGATAGTTGAGGCCACGCCCATGTTTTCAAAATTTTTAGGACATGGGTGCCTTTTATAGCCTATACAATTCTGTATGTTAATTTAGTGCTTAATTATGGCACTTTAAAGGTTTTAGTTTAATGGCGTTTTGTGGGTGTGGCAGTGGTCTTGTCTTTGCCAGAGAACATGTGTACCAAGTTTCATTACGATATGTCAATTGTTACTAACAGCTTGAATAGTCAGACGGATGGACGGACAGACAGACAGTCACACGGATTTTAACTCGTCTTGTCATCTTGATCACTGCCATATAAACTGAACTATCGGAATCAAGTTCTTGTATGGAAAAATTTAACATTTGACAACGTATTTTCACCAAATTTGGTAACGATTATTTTCTAAGGCAACAATGTAATCTCCGAAGAAATTGTTCAGAGCGGTTAACTATAGCATATAGCTGCCATACAAACTGAACGAACGGAATCAAATGCTTGTATTGAAAACTTTCACATTTGACAATATATATTCACGAAATTTGGTATATATTATTTCTTAAAGCAACAATGTAATCTCCGAAGAAATTGATCAGATCGGTTGACTATAGCATATAGCTTCCATACAAACTGAACACATAGTTACTAAAAGAAATGCACCTGTGAAGGGTATATGAACTTCGGAGCAGCCGAAGTTAACGTTTTTTTTTGTTTTTAAGTAAATATTATACTCTGTAGCAACATGTTATAAGAGTATAAATATATGCAGATATAAGTTATGGGAATTGGAACATGTTGTATCTTATTCCCGATAGTGTGATTTTCATTGCTTTGATTGCCTTTACCAATGTTGTTTTCCTTGAACAAAAATGTTTTGCTTTTGCTGATCTCAGTTCTGTAATGAATTTAATTACTTATTGTGAACAAATCATTTCAGTGTTAAATGAACGAATGATTGGAAGCAAAGTGTAAGTCGACTTGGCATTAAAGAGTTACCAAATATGTAGACTCATAGATTGTGTGGGATATAAAGTGAAACAGAGAAAAATATATGGCAACGTCCAGACTATTATGTGATTGCATAGAAATCTCCCAACTCTCCGAACTTCTGGCGAGTCAATAGTGAAATATCTATAAATAAATAAATATGAAAAAATTCTTAAAAATTATGCTATGGAACGCTTATGGTCTTACTAAACACCAAAATAAGCTAGAAACAATACACGTTACTAAAAAATTTACGTGTGCTTAATATTTGAGATCCATTTTAGCAAGCAAGCTTACATTAAATTCAGAAACTTTGAAATTTATCATGCAATACATTCGAATAAATGGGCACGCGGTTTTCAAGCAATAAAGATAACGATAGATAGTGACAACAACTTATCCCTTACAGTCGTTCTTAGTTCCCCAAGACATCAAATAAAACGCCATAGCTATCTAAAACTGATCAATTGCTATAAAAACCGATTTATAATGGGTGGCGATTATAATGCGAAACATACCCACTGCGGCTCGAGGCTTATAACCACAAAGGGCAGAGAGTTATTGAAAGCTCTTCAAATGACTGGGTAACAAAATGTGTAAAACACTTACTGATAAGATAAATGCATTTAAAAATATACCTGCAAAGTTTATCTAACGATCCAATGAGAAAAGCAGGCCAGACATGGGCCAAGAGCAGTATAGAGAAAGCAAATGTTTTTTCGGAATACCTTGAAGGTGTCCTTAAACTATTTGACACATCCAATGCAACAGAAATGGCAGCGGTGATTATGTTCAATAAACCTGGTAAGCCAGCGCATGACATTACTTCGTATCGGAAACCGATCGGGATTGGCTGTTGTCAGTATCATGTTACCGCCTGCCTTGAGTTTTTACCTTTATGGGAGAATGCTGTAAAATATGACGTATTCTACCTCTGGTAGTTTCTAGCTTTTATGCGTACTTAAACGGTGCTGAGACCTTATGTACCATATACATATGTATATGGATTGCAACAAAGATCTTTTTATTAGGTTTCGAGGTCATCATCTGCGCAACATTTTACTACTCATTTAAAAATTTATTGAACGTTACTAATGTAGTTATGCTGTATAATCAAGACGCCGTCCAATATTTCTCTTATTTATTCTGACAAGAATAAGTCACGTAATAGTATTTCCTCCTACATAGAATGGTATGACAAACCATTTTAAACTCAACTGCTTAATTTTTTAGAGTTAAATAACTACGCTAATTACAAATGCCATTGTCAAGGGTGGAATTAATTGCTTAAATTAAAACCGATTGGCTAACTACTTTGAACGTTGAACACGCATAAACAAAATTCGACACACCCCTTTGACAGTGCCAATTTCATTACTTTATCAAGCGCAGCAACAGTGGAGCGCGTTGAAATGTCCAATTGGCAATCTAGAGTGATTATTTGCACGTGGGTGTTCTGCTAATTATTTAGCCTATAGACAAAAAGCGATACTATGGGAAAAATAGCAGTTCACTACCCAATATAATTTCCTTGTTACCTTAATTTGAACCAGAAATTTGCCAATGGTACCAATGACATGTCTCAAAACCTCGATTTCAGGAGGTTTTCATATTAGATCTCTATGGAGGAAACGATGAATGCGACTGCAGTTCGCAGCCGAGTTCGATCAATTTGGCTGCAATGATTGCGAAGATGTACAATTTTAGTCGCTAGGATAGTCTTTACATTCTTCGAAGCAAGCCCTCTTAAAATTCATATGTTTTTTGGTCTTTGGTGTGCACCAGTTTATCTATGTTTTGTCGAAAGTTATAAAATGATTCAAAAACTGCCTTAGATTGCTGCCCAATATTTCGATCGTTGAAACTCTTTGAATAGATTTTTAACATTCGGAATCGAAGAAGAATACATATTTACTGTATATAGCAGCTGAACGTTCATGCATTTCACTGAGCAATTTTCCGTAGAAAAGCAAGGATCAATAAGCGACCGACATTCCCTTATTCCAATTTTCTAAACACCGCGAACCACTTCCATACGCAGCAGAGGTTTAACCTAAATAAAGCTAAATGTAATCAGCTGAAAGTGCCATCCAGTAGCCATATACGAGAATGCACTACGTGAAAGTAAATTTAACTAGTGGCTTTATCGGGTAGTAAGATTAAGTCGTTATAATTATAATGTGCGATTATCAAGCTTAGAAGTATCCGTATTTGTAAACATATTCGAGCTGAGTGGAAAAGATCCGCGCACGAAATAAATAGTAATGCCTGTCACGCCAGTTAAAATTATATTGTTTTTAAATATTGATTAAACATTTGAAATTACAATACGACGAGCGAATTACGGGTAAAACAAATTACACACACACACTGTGTAAAATAGTCTAAGCCAACATCATTAAGTGTACAGAATACGCCTAATGCTACTAATTGAAGTGGTTAATCCCGTAGTCGGACGTACAATTCAAGAATACACATTAATTATGTAATTAGCCGGTCACTAAGGCACACACAATTCCATATATGGTACATACATATGTCCAAGTTAATAATTTTATTACAATTACTAAGCGGTGAGTTAGTTCATGAGTCGCTTGATATTATTGACCACATGTACTTATACATACATACATTTAAATCCCGTTAAAAGCACATAATTTGGTCATTTTAATCCTTTTGTACAATATTATTGTGTGTACAGTATTAGAATGCCTGGATGCGCACTTTATTAACCGAATTCAATGCGCTTTATATGTGCGCCACCAACTATATAAGTATATATGTACATGTAAATATGTATTGCATGTGACTACACCCATTCACCATTGGTTATGATAATGTGTGTGCCTCACATGAGTTAGACGACAACTTAAGCGAGCGGCAGCGTTGTGACATAATAGTGAGCAATATAAAGCCGTTTGTACATAGCATACCCAGTTTGTATAGTGTTTCAAAATTAGCCAAGCACACCTTGCGAACTTAAATACAAACCGATGTGTAAAGTACACGTGGAAATATGACAGATAAGTGTGCGTGGGTTAGAGCTAGTGTGGGTCAATGCATTGTAGCGTTTAACACAAACCTTGCCTTTTAACTGTTTTCCGGAACTTTGTTTAAGGAACCACTCATTTAGAGTCCTAACTGATCAAACACATCAGAATATAAACATTGAAATTTGAGAAAATTATTCGGAAAACATAATTCAGTAATGATGGCGGAAGTAACTCAGAACTTATTAACTTACAAAAAAGAAATAAACCAATATCATTTTAAAATTTGCATCGGACTTTGAAACGATTTCATTAGACAATGTGTCCTACCTTTAAAAACAAGAGATGAAACACCAACTATGTACAATCCGAGCTTTTATGAACTTATCTTATTTACATATATGTGCATATATGTATGTATAAATATTAGAGTGTGCGTTATTTTCCAACATTTTTCCTGACGCTCTCCGAAGTTTCAGTTTGTGCTCTAAAAGATATTACCCAACGTAGCTCTCAATTTCATGTTAAAATCATAATACTTTTCCAATGAACATTAAGTTATGTGGAAATTTTATTATGATAATGTTCTGGTCTGTTGCAAAAATGGATACAATCGATGAAACACTAGTTTATATGCCTTGCATAAGGATTTTGAAACTTCCACTTTCTAGCTGACTTCAAAGCGTTTATATACATAGATCAATGGCTTCGAAATTATAATGAAATTAAGCTGACTGTTTTCGCTTACTATATGCCGTTAAATTTCCCTAAAAAGTGCTGTCGCTAAATTGTTAAAACATTTATATATAGTATACAATAGAGAGAAAAATATCTGACCCTCCTTAATATACTTGAATTGCGATGACGAGAAGAGGCTGTGAGCAACTCGTTGACAGCTGCAACTGCAGCAACTAATTTATGTAATGCAGCATTTATATGCAAATTTGCTTTTGCCAAGGGCGTACGAAACTCATTATAGCAATTTACATGTATGCAAATATGTATGTACGGTGCATGAAGTTACAGCTCCTGCAGGGAAATTCATTAATTTCGTACCAGTTCGGGTATCGTCACTAGTTAGTATTCACGGTTTTTCCATATAACCTATTGACAAATTTAGTTCAATTTACTTTCCGTTGTAGCCTAGCACCTATACTAGTCTTATCACAAAGTGATCCGGTGCTATTCATAACGAGATTAGGCATTCCTCATCCAGACCTGAACGCACTATTAATCAGTTCAAGGCTAGTGTCGCCGCCCTGCTATCCGAGTGGGTGGTCAGTCCTCTGAAGGAGGCTGCTCTCCGATACCTTAATGACAATAACTGGCTTGGAAAACACTGCAATAGTCAGGAAGTCTGAAACTAAAGAGTTCCTGACGGCGAGCCCATGATCTAAAAGATCCGGTATAAAGTCAAAACGTGTGATGATTTCCGACTGTTCAGACGTGTGTTCATTTTGGGACCCAGCTTCTGTAAATCTGATAGCTATTTTCGCAGCCACAACCTTCTGCGATATCTATGGCCACTACTTGCAAAATGGAATTAAGTGCTATTGTTGGAGTGGGTTTTAGTGCACCAAATATGCTCATGCGAACCGCCTGTTGAACGCTTTTGAGTTTCTTTGTAAGTGTGGTCTTTTTTAAAGCCATCCATCATAAATACTCTATAGAACATAAAGGGCTTGACTATAATGTCGTAGAACCAGAGGACCCATCTTTTGCCAATAACTACTCTGCAGCAGTATAAGGCAATAAATGCCTTTATTGCTCTCTTCGATACCTAAATACCTCACTGGCTGAGATACCCTTGTGTCAGCTCATACTCGTTACTCAGGAGATTTCCGTTGCCAATCACTCGGCAGCCACGATCCTCAAGCTTTTTAAGCAGGTCTTTAACGATCAAGGTTCATAGAAGAGGAGAAAAAACTTCACATTTTGTCGCATAGAGAACTGTAAATGAGGTGTTTGAGATTTGATTCAACCCCAACAACCGTCCAGAGTAGCAGCAGTCTGTTGTCTCTCGTCTCAATATCAAGGAATGTGTCTACTGCGAATTCTTGAAACCTTATGGTTTCCTCAAGAAAGCTGTAACCCGAATGCAGGGAAGTATCCACTGACCTACCTTTACAATAAGCGTGTTGTGATCCTGATGTACGTATACCAGTCCATCAGCCAAGAAGGAGTCTTGCATTTAAGTAGCGAGCATAATTGTATACTCCTCAACCATGTTGCTACAGAATACATATATGTAGAGTTTTGTTCACCTAACTCCGAGGTTCAACCAGATATGTAGACCTCAGAGCATATGGCTGACTTTTTATCAAACATATCGGCCAATTTGTGAGACATATAATTGAAATTGCTCTTATATTGCATGTCTGTATGTCAAAAATGGATTTAACTGGGTCAATATTGAGTAATATTGTGTAATATTTGATATACCATAGTTTAAGGCCAAAAATAAGTGAAATCATAATGGCTTAGCGCTAAACATGAAAGGAGTTACTCTAGACCTTGGTCCTAATATCATCAATTCCGATCTTCTGGTTGACGTTTTTCACATCACCTCAATGCATTAAATTTAACCGCTTTGGTTAAGTTTATGTCAGGTATACCTGATTTGAGGATGATCTTATTATAATTTGCGCTTACGGGAAGTAAAATTTAGTTAGTTAAAACTACTTGAGTCATTCACGATTTCGTCGAACATCTACTGTTGGATACTAATAATGATTTAAGAATAATATTACCATACGTAACATTGCCTCATGATAATACCTATCATGATATATGTTTGTATGTACTAACATCATAAAATTTCCCAGGGAAATATAACAGGTGGGCTGAAAAGTTCTAAGCTCACATGTAATATGTAATGACGAAAAATTAGCGCTAAATTTGTTTTAAATAATTTAAGGTTTCTTATTGTATTTCGGGAAAAGTCTTAAATTATAATAGTAGAAAATTTAAAGGTTCAACCGCTTAGTAACTGCGATGGGAATTTTGCTTTTAGCGCTAAGTGGCAAACACTCAGCGCAAATCGAAATCTTTTAAATTAAAAATTCGGCATTCAAATTGCAAATTTTTAATTCCTTATTTTAATCAGCTCTCAGCTTCCTAAGTGATTTTAATATAAGTATTTACTAATGTATATACTTTTCTAACATTTACTCAAACTGCACGAATACTTTTTTCATTCAAAATTTTAACAAAATTTAGTGTTTTTAAGGTATTAATAATAATTTTAAACCATTTTTGAACAATTTTAAATCGTCTTCTTCTTAATTATCGTAGACACCGCTTACGCGATTACAGCCGAGTTAACAACAGCGCACCAGTCGTTTCTTTTTTTCGCTACGTGGCGCCAATTGGATATTCCAAGCGTAGCCAGGTTCTTCTCCACCTGGTCCTTCCAATGGAGTGGAGGACTTCCTCTTCCTCTGCTTCCGCCGGCGGGTACTGTCGAATACTTTCAAAGCTGGAGTGTTTTCGTCCATTCGGACAACATGACTTAGTCAGCGTAGCCGCTGTCTTTTAATTCCCTGAACTATGTTAATGTCGTCGTATATCTCGTACAGCTCATCGTTCCATCGAATGCGATATTCGCCATGGCCAAGGCGCAAAGGACCATAAATCTTTCGCAGAACTTTTCTCTCGAAAACTCGTAACGTCGACTCATCGGTTGCTGTCATCGTCCAAGCCTCTGTACCATATAGCAGTTGGCTTTTGTTCGTCGAGAGAGGACTTTACTTTTCAATTGCCTACTCAGTCCGAAGTAGCACCTGTTGGCAAGAGCAATCCTGCGTTGGATTTCCAGGCTGACATTGTTGGTGGTGTTAATACTGGTTCCTAAATAGAAATCTTAAATATAATTAAATCTAGAATTATTATTATGAGATATATGTATTTCCGTTGTCCGTCCGTCTATCCGTGCATGCTGTAACTTAACTAAAAATTGAGATATCTCGATGAAGCTTGGTACGTGGGTTCCTCAGTAAAAAAAAATTTAGAATTTGTACATGTGCGAAATCGGGCCACTGCCACGCCCATAAATCGCCATTAATCGAAAACATATAAGGTGCCATAACTAAGCACTAAATTAAGATATGAAACTCTAATTTGGCAAAAGAGATCGCAATAGGAAAGTGCACCTGTTGGCAACAAATTTTGAACAAGTCGTCGTGGCCTTGAACTCTAATAGGTTTATAGCACATACCTTTTACTCTTTACTCCACATATAACGGTACTTTTAAAAACTACTAAAAGCGTAATAAATCACTAACTAAATAATCCGCAGACATTTAATTTCACTTCCCAGATGGTATGGGAGTGCTCCAAAGGAGCCGGGGTAAAAATGGGGCGTGGCACCACACACTTTTTGATGAAATCACATATCTCGGGACTCGACCGACTAATTTTAACCAAGTTTAGTGTGTGGAATTATTTTCATAGGCCTTTGTCACAGGACAAAATTCACACCTACTTCCCATTGACAACAACTGACATTGTTGGTGGTGTTGATACTGGTTCCAATATAGACGAAATACGACTTCAAAGTTATGCTTGTCAACAGTGACGTGGGGACTAAGTCCCGAGTGCGATGACTGTTTGTTTGATGACAGGAAATATTTCTTCTAGCCCTCGTTCACAACCAGACCCATTTGCTTCGCTTCCTTATCCATTCTGAAGAAAGCAGAACTAACAGCGTTTTTGAGTTTTTGAGGCCAATGATCCAGGCCTAAAGCCAAACTGATTAGGTCCAATCAGTTTGTTGACGTTGGGCTTTAATCTTTAACGCACTACGCTCGATATAATCTTATATGCGATGTTGGGGAGGTTTGTCCCACAGTAGTTGGCGCAAATTGCAAAGTCTCCCTTTCTGTGGATTGGGCAGAGTACAATTGAATTCCAATCGTCGGGCATGCTTTCTTCCGACCATATTCTACAAAGAAGCTGATGCTTGCTCCTTATCAGTTTTTGGCTGCCGTGTTGGAATAGCTCGGCCAGCAATTCATTGGCCCCGCCACTTTGTTGTTCTTCAGATGGGTAATTGCTATTCAAACTTCTTCATGGTCGGGCGATGGAACGTCCGCTCCATAGTCATCGATTAGGGAATCGGGTTCCCGATCTCCTGGTGTTATGCTTTCACTGTAATTCTGCAGGCTGGAGTAGTATTCTTCCATAATTTTAGTATGCTCTGGGCACCAGTTACTAGATCAGCTCTAGGTGTCCTACAATAATATGCTCCGGTCTTAAAAGCTTCTGTTAGTCACCACATCTTTTCGCAGAAATTTCGAGTATTTCCCCTGTCGGCCAGGTTATCGGGCTCTTCGTACTCACGCATTTCGGCCTCTTTTTTATTAACTGCAAATGCGTTTCGCTTCCCTCTTCAAATCTCGGTATCTATCCCATCCCGCACAAGTTGTGGTCGATTGCACTGTTGCGAGGTAGGCAGTCTGCTTTTTCTCCGCTGTGACACGGCACTCCTCATCGTACAACCTGTTCTTTTGCTTTTTCGAAAATGGTTTTGTTTGTAGCTGTAAGTAAGGGGCATGAAATTCCGTCTGTTGCTAAGTGCTCTCAGAGAGCATGAGTGCAAGGCGAGTAGAAAATCGCTCGGCTGTCTGTTGTGATTGCAGCTTCTCGACATCGAACCTTTCTTCTGCTTGTTGACGTGCGTTTTTTGTTGCACAGCCAGGTACCTTCATGAATTTTTTTTATGCCTGAATCCAGTACTACTGATAATTATATCTGATCCTGATGTCGAGGCGTGGGCAGCTCTCATAGATGCGCTCCATGTGCTCAAAGAAGGCATCTTTATCGTTCATCTACCGGGGTGAATGCCAGGACTCGGCGACAGAATCTCTCTCCCACCATGAATCCCATACGGAATTTGCCTTCTTTTATATGCCACAAGGATCTACTCGTTTCAGTCCTTGTCCCGTCCATCGCACTTCTTGGATGGCGGTGATATCAGCCTTTATTTTCACGAGGACATCATCCAGCAGGGCAGCGGCACCTTCTCACTTAAGGGATCGGACATTCCTAGTGCATGCCTTTAAATCCTTATCCTTAATGCGTTTTCCATAGTAGTCTCGGCGTTTTTTAAGTGGCGACCCTACAAGTTACGAGCATATAAAGTGCTTGATTGTATCCGAACTTTCTTACTTGTTACTTATTGGTTTATTAAATTTCGTTGGTGTTAATAGGAACTTTAGTTCATATAAACCTTATGACTTTCACCAGTATGTCAATGGTAACCTCATTTTTCTCCTATCATTTTGTTATTTGTGCAAAATCAGTGAACGAAGCGAATAAAACAGGTGAAATAATTTTTCTTGTGTAAATGATGAATGATTTTCACATTGCACCAAGCCAACGAGCATATCATGACATAATAACTTTTACAATGATATATGTATTACAACAAAGATATAACAAAGCAGGACCAAGAGTAGCATGAATATGAGCTTGTTTTTTGATAACTAAGCACAAGAAAGTGTGAAAAGCGATTGTTGGCAATACAGCCTTTGACAGCACACTGCAAAGGATTACATTATGTATTAGGAAAAAATTATGCTACGTTGTAACCAACATTAGTAACCAATGTGGTCCATAATTAGGGCTACATATTGAGAAATTAAAAAGCAAATTTGACAGCCCGAGCACAGAGCGAATTAAATGCAATATTTTTGTGAGTAAGGAAAACACTGTGATACGCATCATAGGGCATGTCTCCGTCTCCGTCCTGCTGCATAACATAGAACCACTTACCAAACTACTTTGTTCACTGCAACAACACTGTACCATTAATTATTGTGGGATTATTGGACCACGTTTTTGACCGGTATTAAGTAGCTTAAAATTGCGTTGCAATCTTTGTTTTTAAAACATGAAGATAGTTTTCTTCTTCTTCTTCACTGGCGATGAAACAGCTTACGCGGTTGTAGCCGAATCTAGTACCACAGATGACCATATTTCGGGCCCAGGCGAAGTCGATCAGCCTCAACCCATTTGGGGATGTTTCATCGTGGAAATTGAATTTACCGACCGTAGTGCCAAAGATACCTTCTTTGCTCACCCTGGCGTTAAAGTCGCCAAGCACGATTTTGATATTGTGGCGGGGGCAGCTCTCATAGATGCGCTCAGAGCGCTCATAGAAGGCATCTTTGGTCACATCGTCCCTGTCTTCCGTTGGAGGATTGTGGCTAGACGTTCATCCACCGGAGTGAATGATAGTACTCGGCGACGGAGTCTCTCAACTAACTGGGCAGCGGCACCTTCCCAATTAAGAGACCGGACATTCCAGGTGCATGCCCTTAAATCGTAGTCCTTATTTCGTTTGATATGTTCGTCATCAAAAGGGTGTGTAGTTTTCATTGTTTACGTGGCGGGTTCCTAACCCAGCGCACAACCCTGTGGAGGGGATGTTTCGCCTTGAGCGATATGTAAAAGAATTGTTTCTGGCCACTCTCAAGTGAATGGCGATCAGAGAACTTTCCTCATTTGCGTGAATTTCTACACATGACTCCATCCTCCTGAAGGTCTTCCCCCGGCTTTAATCCTTGCAAGAGCATGAATTCTTCGGTTATACCTAATTTTGGCCCTTGATAACTTGTTATACTCTACTAAACAATTATGGCCAACATATGACAGGAAAAGAATCAATGACTTACTAAATAGGTCAAGGAAAAGTATTTACAGAGTAACAGCTACCACAACAGGGCACTGGCCATTTGGGGTACACGCATCCAAAATGGGTATGCCCTACAACGACATCTGCCGTGGCTGCGGAGTAGCAGGGAACAAGGAAACAATCTTCCACTTTCTCTGCGAATGCCCAGCTCTAGCACAGATCCGACACAAAACACTTGGAATCCATCTAGCACCAAACCTTGAATGGATTTCCACTAAAAGCATATCGGCCATAAGTAGTTTCATCGAAACCTCAAAATGGTCAGAAAGAGAATGTGAAACGTAATAGCAGATACAGGAGGTTCTACGAACAGTGCATCAAAATGGCACATCAAGTGTTAATTGAGCCCGCTAGGGCGGCACCCCTACCTACCTACCTACCTTGCAACATGCTGCAGCAGAGTATAATATTTTTGTTCAACCAACGGTTGTTTCTAAAACTAATCGAGTTAAATATAAACAGGACTATTTACAAATAAATGATCATGATGAGGAAACGAGTTGAGATGTATGTCTGTCCATCCGTCCACACGGCAAGCTTTATCTTGAGTAAAAATTGAGATATCTGCGTGAAATATGGCACACATATCCCTTGACAAAAAAGGCGAAGGCGAACGCCTACAAACCGCTATTAAAGCAAAACCTATAAAACGCCATAACTGAGCACTTAATTGAGCTATCGAACTTTAGAATTTGGTAGAATGTATTGCAGTAGCAAGTGGTACTTGCGGGCTGAAAATTTGGAAAACTGGATGTGACCGCGCCCTCCAATAGGATTAATGCACATATCTCCCCAATTGTTTAATCCAAAATAATCAAATTCACTAAAGATAAGTCCGATAAGAACCACTACCTGGCCATAACCCCGCTCACTCCCCATATAACCGTATTGTTTAAAAGTACTAAACGTGCGATAAGTCAGTAACTAAATACATGCAGCTGAAGCATAAAATTTTACATGCCCCTAGGTACCGACTATGTTGACCCCAATTCTTATAGTTGACTTTTCACAGTAAATATCGGCCAATATGTGAGATAATAATTTGAACGCAGGGAGAATCTTTTCTGATAATAGTATGGCTGCGTATAGAAAATGGGTTATCTCAGGTCAATGCTTCCCATAGCCACCACACAGCTAATAAAAAGGTTTTCCAACTTCCGGGTTATTTTATACCGAATATCAATCAGAATGAAAGAGAGTGTTTTACTCATTACAGTGTATCTTTGTGCCTAAAATAAATAAAATTTTGCGAAAAATTGATTTAGCCCCCAAAATACTAATATAAGGATTTCAAAAATCAGGCTAACTTTATTCCATAAGAATGGTGATTATATGTGAGGTACTTTATGAAACCCAGGGACTTAATAGATAAAATCGGGGCGATACTACCCCTGATCACATATACTATATATGTAAAATAATTTTTGTTTTTCTAACAAACCTTACGTCGAATATGTCGGTCAGTGAATGAGTTGTATATATAGTTGTTTCGTTTCCGATCCTCTGGTTTGCAAGTTGCAAAAGCATAAAGTTTTGAGAGTTTTTACTTTAAATTTCGCGCCGAAACTCATTCGTTAAAATACTTTTTTGGTTGGTTTCTGACTGTCCCTGATATCTGTGCAAAATGTCACAGCAAAATAATCGTTAGTGCTTAGTATTTGCTTGTCTTATTAAAGTTCATAAAGTGCGGTTTTTACGATGTGTAAAATTATTCAACAAAGAATAGTTTTGTGTGGTAAATAAAATTTCTGGTGCCGGAACGTTCAGAATGTAGTAAAAGGCCTTAGGTGATAATTGTTTTGTCGCGAGTAAGTGTCTTTAATACGCTTTTATTAGCTTCACTTGTAGGTGTGCATGTTTGTTTGTAACTTTTTTAAGTGTTACTGAAACCTTAAATATTTGAGTGACACTGTAGGAAGGCGATATTAAGTTTAAGCAGCTCACCAAAAATATGCACTTAAAAGTATGCAACATCTATATAATACTAGTTTTGGTGACATTTGAATAGCATAAGTATATACTGAAATATATGTATATCCTTAAAGAAAGTATACTTTTTATAGATATATGTATGTATATATAACCGCGCAGCAGAAGAAATAATATCAAATAATGCAAAACATGTGACTTTTAGGTAATAAAAAAATTAATACTTATAATAGAATTTTTGTAGTAAAAAAAAATTCAGATACTAGTTTTCAAAACGCCTCCGAAACGCAACTGCAATAGAAAACTCCTTATTTTTAAACTTTGGCTGTCACGTCGATGTGAGCTTTTTAAAAATGGTCACCGAATCTAATGGCGGAGAATACGATTTAAGTTATATTCGTATATACATGTGTATTTCACAATATTGGTAAATGTCATAAAAGAAATAACAAATTTGCGGTTTCTCACATCAAACTAAAAAATTAAAAATAAATATAGTTTCAAAAAACTATAATGAAAAACACGCTTTTAAAGCATATCAAACTAAAAAGTGAAAAACAATTCTTTGTATAAACTAACAATAATAATGAAGGAAAAATTCCTGCTTTATTGTGAGAGAAGCGTATTTTTCATAAATCGAGCATTCCACGCGACGACAGGCCTTCCGGAGCGTGGCGCATCTTCGACCAATTCTACAGCATAACGAAAACGTTGAAACCATCGTTGTGCGGTGGAAATGGAAACTGTATCGGGTCCATAAACTGTACAAATTTTATCGGCAGCTTGAGATGCATTTTTGCCTTTATCGTAGTAGTACTGTAAAATATGCCGTATTTTCTCTCTATTTTGCTCCATGTTTGCGAGGTTATAACTCACGAACGACTTAAAAGAAACGACAATCAATCAACCACGTGTTAGCGCTGAAATGAGCTTTCTAAACAGGTATAGCATGACCCGATGCGACGAATAAAACTAAAACTACGCGCTTTCAGCGCCATCTAGCGAAAATACCGCAAGACTTTTTTGACAGCCATTATATTTTGCCAAATGTGAAAGTTTTCAAGGGGACATCTTAAATTCCTTTTAATTTCTGTTAGGAATTTCTTTAAGAATACATGAATTAATTTAGAGAGATTTTTGGCAATTCAGGAGTTCTTAAAGCGTACATTGGCGATGGTGATCCTAGCATTATTGCAAATAAGGAAAGTTAAATATTTGGGTAATTAGGCGGTATGCACATTCAATCGTTTTCGATTTCTCGTACCTCGCTAAATGTTTGTTCCAAATGTATGCTTTGCATTTACCAAATTGGAGTGACATGCTTGTTTGTGTACTTATATAACATAAAACTGTATTCGTAGTATTCCGGCTGTTGCATCGCCGCGTCCTCTCTGTAGCAACTAGTCTTTCTGCCCGTACTGTTTGCCAATGCTATAAATTTCAATAAAATCGCAATTTGTTGCGCATGTTAAGCGTTTGCAAATTTTATTGCTTACGATTGTTACACCAAATCTAATAAATCAATGCCGTTGCGCACTGGATACATTGGTTGCGAACATCACACACTGCTGGCTGTGGAACATTTAATCACTGCGGATGGGGAATAATAGCAAAATACACCAGCAAAAACAAAAAAAAAAATAATAATAATAAAAACATGGTTATGGATGTTATGTGTAAATGTGTTTGTAAGTGCTTAGAGCCCCATAAAAGCAATTATACGCTGACACATGCTCTATCTAAATTAATTAAGGCCACCATATCTATGATGTGATTTCCAATGAACAAAAATTTTAATTTATTTGGTATTTGCCAAAATATATGCATATTGCAGAGTTATTTTGATTTTGATGCAATTTTTAATGTCGAAATGTCGACAAATAGGGTGCAGCAGTATGTTCCGGAAAAACCCCTTACATGTCTAACGAAATAACTACATAGGTTGAGTTTTACAAAAAATAGTATGAGGTTTGTCATAAGCACCGAAATGTCATGTGACTGCATAAATAGCCGATCAAAGTGAACACATATCGCATTGCTCGGTAAACTTCGTTTGGGCAGTGTTTGCGAATTATTTCATAGCAATATACAAATTTCGGTATATTCAATAAATATCTTTTTCAAAATTTGGTATTTCTAGGTATTCAGGAATCACTTTATGAGTTTCATATCTGGAAGATTTTACTTGCTTCTCAGTCTATGTTTCAGCTTCTTAAAACATATCCAAATACCGTTATAAGGTAACATATGCATGCACATGTCATCGAGAGAATTGAAAGTTTCTTATTTAAGGCACTTTTTCAGCGTTATTTATTGTACCTTCAGAAACGTAAGAGTCACCACGGGCCTCGGACTTGGGTTAGCATATGATCAAACCTTTGTAATATATAAAATATTCATATAGCAACAAATTTACTAATATATACATACATATATCGTTTTCGCACAAAAGTAAAGTCTGTGAATATTTTTATTTATTTTTACTCTTAAATGAGCTGGGACAAGTAAAAAAAAACAAGAAAAAACGTTAACTTCGGTTGCACTGAAGCTAAATACCCTTCACAGGTGCATTTCTGTTAGTAACTGTTGTATGTATTCAGTTTGTATGTAAGCTATAAGCTATAGTCAACCGATCTGATCAATTTCTTCGGAGATTACATTGTTGCTTTATGAAATAATATGTACCAAATTTCGTGAATATATTTTGTCAAATGTGAAAGTTGTCCATACAAGCATTTGATTCCGATCGTTAAGTTTGTTTGGCAGCTATATGTTATAGTGGTCCGATATCGGCCGTTCCGACAAATGAGCAGCTTCTTGAAGAGAAAATGGCGGTTGCAAAATTTCAAAAGGATATCTTAAAAACTGAGGGACTAGTATATATGCAGACAGACAGTCGGACAGACCGACAGACAGACGGACATGGCTAAATCGACTCAGCTCGACATACTGATCATTTATATATATACTTTATAGGGTCTCCGACGATTCCTTCTGGGTGTTACAAACTTAATATACCCTGTTCAGGGTATAAATATTTTGATCATTATAATATCTGGACTTTAGGACCGGAAATTATTAATATAATGCTCTGGCTGTCAAAACGCAAGCGTGTTCTACCAGGCTAGCTTTTGTTTATTTCTACTGTGCCATATCGTGGGAGTCCTCTGAGTTACCTCCTTGCTCGGTGTTCATTATTAAGTTTCCGTTGACTAACAAAACTCAGAAAGAGGCCAAAATAAGCTGTATAAATTTTCTTCAAGATTAATAACTGTATTCCATTCGACAAGCGTGAAACAGTAGCGAATCGTTAAAACTGGGTGGTTATTCAAACAGAATGGCAGAATATGCGGTTCAACTTGGTAGCGCATATCTGATATTTTTAGTTTTTGGAGTAGCAATGTTTCTTCCTACGACAAAGAAGATCCTATATTTTCTAAAAAAGTACAAACATCAGCTACATTTACAGAAATTATTGCTTATGATTTTCGTGATTATTTGACTTCTTTTTTAATTCACCATCCATAATCTGCTAACATTCCTGAGCCGAATTCCCTTCATGACATTTATCCATAAAGAAAATATCGTGCTGGAACTTCTCGCCTTGTTCGTCACTTACAGCACACAAATTTGCCAAAAAGTAATGGAGATAAGAGTCCAGTATATATATTTTTAAGGATAAATTACACCTCAAAGTTTTATATGTTCATTTAAGTCTTTGTAATTTTACGATTTATGGTTTCCTAGAAAATTTTAAATAAAGATCGCAAAAACATTTCCAATGGAGTTTATCCTGATCATTCAGTTTTTCTTCACTAGGAATTTCTTTTTCAGATATACTTATAAATCAACTGTAATCAATTCGGAGGCTTTGGAACAGGCGGTTCGGTACTGTAAAGAATGGGTATGTTGGCCGGAGACAAGTTTGGATACTGGGTAGTGTGTTTGGACTACAACCAAGGGTCGTTAGAACAGCTTCATGGAATGTTAACTTTATGTAAGTTAGTCCAACGTAATATTTATACAGTTGTATAAATGAAGTTATTTAAAACAAAAAAAGGTAATTTAGGTTGCACCAGAGCTAATATACCATATATTATAATTACCTTCACAGATATACAAGTTTTTTTACAAGAACTTTGGGCGGCCACTTTATATACAGACATAGTACAAAATCTTCCCGTGCCTGTGAGACAAAGAAGCGCCCGCAGTGTCGAGAATATTGCTGCCGCTAGTGCATCAATTGAGGAAGACCCAAATCAGTGTCTTACACGTCGTTCTTAAGCGTTGGAAATATCTGTGACACCGT
>NC_052500.1:35085405-35188419 GCF_016617805.1 Bactrocera tryoni | reverse complement strand
ATCAATGAGTTTACATATGTTGGTACAATATTTAATATTTGGCTCTTAATATTTTCAATTTCCCTGCGACTCAGGTTCGCCAATTCCTTCTCGCAAAGTATTTTGAGTGGTCGACAGTATCGTGTAGAAGAAGGTCGATTGTTTTTCCCTAAAACTGTCGGTCCGTTCTGCACTTGCAGTGGTACAATACAAATTGAAAATAAATATTGGTCTCTCATGTTTCTTTCACAGTCGTTAAATTTTTGCCTATATGTGGAATGGCCGCTGGTGCCATCACAACCCCATTTGTAGACAGCAGTTAAATGGGGTTATTATAACTTGTAGATGGGATTTCAAAAGTTTCAGGGTGTGCTTCCATGATCCGGTTTATTGTATGGTCCACAAACTTTGTAGTGGCACTTCAGCATAATAATCAGTGACTGTAATATCACTAGGATAGCACTTTTTTTTTGCGAAGCGTAATTTTTCGTAGCATGGATATATATCGGCGTTTTGGTTATTTGCTGCTTTCTTGTTCAAGTTCCAAGTGTATCTGGTATGTCCAAGATCTACAAATAGCGCAAGCGCTTTATCGTCCGAAAATTTGGATGGAAGGGCTTTGGTTTGTTTATATTTTGTATTACCTTTCCGCTAAACTCTTCATCGCAATTTACCATTTCTACAACTTTGGAAGCACTGCGCTTTCCAGCTTTATATAAACTGCAGCTTGGAGCTACCAACAATCCTTAACATGACACTTCCTCTGTAAGCCCTGACATCTTATTCACTTGCGTTTTTCTGCAGCACTCGGAAAGCTCTTTTTCCGGTCGTCCAATATTTTCATTTGCTTTTTTCCCAACAATACCAATGGTGTATTTAGCCATTCTTGGTTAATTTTTTCGAAAAACACCTTACTTCTGCCACAGGCCTTCCACTTTTGGATAAGCCTACTAGCATAATTTGGCAGTTTGTTTCCATTTTCGCACTGCTCCTTCTGAGTATAGGTAATTTTACTCAAAACGGTACCAAAAACATAATTTTCCACGACGAGAAACTTCTTGGTGGGGATCGCTTCTTCATGCCATATTAAAAAAGTGTGCGTTTTGAAATAGACATTTTGCCTAAAAAGTACAATAAATTGAAGGCTCGCAGGTACTCACAGTTCATTTTGGACATTTTGGACACACAATGGTTTACACATATAAGAAACTTTATAATTACACTGAATCTAGGTGAATTTTGAAAGTTCTACTCCAATGGTTACAATGGGTGAGTTACAATGGGTGAGTTGCTAATACACTTAAACACGATTACGTTTTATAAATACCATAAGTATACGCAGATCAGAACCACAGTTTTTTTATATAATACATACCTTGGCGTTTGTACATAACAAAACTTTTAATGAAAATAATAAAATTTGCAAGTTTAACACGAATAGTAAAACGATGATCAAAAAGGCGGAAATATTTTGAACAACACTTGCAGAAACATAAGTATACTGACTGTGACAGCTCACAGCTGATGAACAGCTACAATATCGATACAAATATAGTGAATGTAATTGTTATCGATTGTTAAAAAAAAAATAACGGTTTTTCAAATTTGAAAATTTTAATTAAATACCGCTAGCGAAGCCAAATTGGCCACAGTGCTAAGAACCGATTCAACCCATTTTTGATATACATACAGACATACCATTTTCAGAGAAGTACTATCCCTGAGATTCAATAATATATCTCAGACATTGATCGATATTCTCTAACAAAAGTCATCTGTAGATACCGGGGTCTAAATATTCGGTACCTAGGGGCGTGGACAGTTTTTGTGTAATTTGAACAATTTTTGGTCATAAGGTGGTATACACTAACTGAACGAATCAAATGGAATTTAAAATTTTGAAATATGAGAAGTAAGCGTGGTTACTGTCTGATTTCGCTTATGCCACGTACCAAATTTTAACGAAATCGGTCAGTCGGGTCCCGAGATATGGGAATTCACCAAAAAGGGGGCGGTGCACAAAGGGAGAAATGGTCAATCTAGCGGCGCTTTAGCGAAATTTTTAAATTCAGAATTCTCCAAATTTTGTTTGTTTTATTGAAAATTTATTTCCTAACGAGGTCTTTTCTGTTTTTTATACTCTCGCAACAATGTTGCTAACGAGAGTATTATAGTTTTGTTCACATAACGGTTGTTTGTAAGTCCTAAAACTAAAAGAGTCAGATATAGGGTTATATATACCAAAGTGATCAGGGCGACGAGTAGAGTCGAAATCCGGATGTCTGTCTGTCCGTCAATAGTCCGTCGTCCGGTCCGTCCGTCCGTCGTCGTCTGTCCGTCCGTCTGTCCGTCCGTCCGTCGCAAGCTGTAACTTGAGTAAAAGGTGAGATATCATGATGAAACTTGGTACACGTGTTCCTTGGCTCCATAAGAAGGTTAAGTTCGAAGATGGGCAAAATCGGCCCTAATTGCCACGCACCACAAAATGGCGGAAACCGAAAACGTATAAAGTGTCATAACTAAGCCATAAATAAAGATATTAAAGTCAAATTTGGGCACAAGGATCGCATTAGGGAGGGGCATATTTGGACGCAATTGTTTTGGAAAAGTGGGCGTGGCCCCGCCCCCTACTAAGTTTTTTGTACATATCTCGGAAACTACTATAGCTATGTCAACCAAACTCTACAGAGTCGTTTTTTTCAGACATTTCCATATACAGTTCAAAAATGGAAGAAATCAGATAATAACCACGCCCACCTTCCATACAAAGGTTATGTTGAAAATCACTAAAAGTGCGTTAACCGACTAACAAAAAACGTCAGAAACACTAAATCTTACGGAAGAAATTGCAGAAGGAAGCTGCACCCAGGCTTTTTTTAAAAATTTAAAATGGGCTTGGCGCCGCCCACTTATGGACCAAGAACCATATCTCAGGAACTACTAGACCGATTTCGGTTGGTGAAATTCGGTGTATAATATTTTCTTAACACTCTGATGACATGTACGAAATATGGGTGAAATCGGTTCACAACCACGCCTTATTCCAATATAACGCTATTTTGAATTTCATCTGATGCCTTCACTGTATAATACGAGTATAAACATTAGGAACCAATGATGATAGCGGAATAAAACTTTACAAAAATACGGTATTTGAAAAATATGTAAATGACGTATTATGAAATCTCGATTATCACTTTACCATGCGAGAGTATAAAATGTTCGGTGACACCCGAACTTAGCCCTTCCTTACTTGTTTTGTTTTTGTTTTGTTCCAAATATTCGCTAAATATTCGAATTTAATACATGTTTCAGTAAGTGCAATAATTACTATTTACCTATTTTTAAGTGCAATTTTTTTGAACTGAAAAACTTAAATATAAAATTTTGCAATAGGATTTGTGACTTTATTATTATTATTTGGTATGTGTTAAATAAAAAAAAAGTCATTGTGGTCTGTTAATATATGTTTTAGATCTTTACAATGGAAAAAGAAATTGTCCTATATCAAAGTGTTTTTATATGTGTAATCCAATGTTCCGTAGAAAATAAGTGTGGTGGATTCGATGGGATTCGAGTCAATGTTTGTATAATTTGTTAAAATATGTTGTGGTCTACGTCTTGTCCAAAAATTGGCTGCAAGTATTTGAAAGTTACTGATTTTTTTCCTTTTTTAGATATTATGGCAGAGTCTAAACGCACGCTTTTTTTAATATGGCACAGTGAACCAGTGCCAACAAAAAAATTCCAATGGTTGAAAATCATACAATTTCTAACGTCATTGATCGCTCAAAGTATAGTGAAAAGCAAACTCGCAAAATTCAAAAAAATTTCATAAGCAAACTTGTAGAAAAGTGGAAAGAATGTCATAGGTTTATGTCAGTGTTCGAAAGGCGAAATAAGAAATGGTTGGATGAAAATATAATTTTTTCTAAGCCAACTGTTCATCACCGTATACAAAAACCTTTTACAGAGTGTACAATGAAAACTCAAAAAAAAAAAAATTGCATCAGTTGTTAACGAAATACCTAACCAAGGGTTAATGGTAGCGGTAAGCGTAAGTCTTTACAAAGCTGGAAAAAGGAATGCTTCACAGGTTGTTTCAAAATTGTTTGAAGAAAGTTCGACTGCTTCGAAAATGCTTAAGTCTGTAAGCTCTGAACAAAAAACCCCAATTCCGTATACGCCTGAGGAAGCTTTATCTCTTTATATAGATGGCGGATACTCAAAAAGGTCGTACAAAATAATGCAATACGTATATGGTGCCAAAGAACGAAACTGCAATATTTATCCAAGCTACGATATTTTACTTAAGGCTAAAACAGAGTGTTACCCCAGTGGCATACACGTAACTGAACTTTCAGCGGAAGTTGCCCTGCAAAGTCTTGTAGACCATACTGTTGCACGTATAGTACAAGGATTTTCCAAATCTTTTGAAGGTGTTTTGACTGCAGGCAATATTAATGACAGCATAAAAGCAATATTTAAATGGTGCTGTGACGGCAGCAGTGGTCACTCCACTTACCGTCAACGTTTTAGTGCTTCTGATTGTGAAATAACTGACGAGTATTTATTTGCTGTATGTATTGTGCCTTTACAAATTAAAAAAGGAGACGCTATTCTATGGCAAAATAACAGGCCTTCTTCAACTCGGTTCTGCAGACCCATTAAAATAATTTTTGAAAAAGAGTCAGCGGAGTTAGTTAAGGTTGAGATAGATAATATTAATTGTAAGCATTGTTCCGACAAAGTTGAGTTTTTTCGAAGTAGTACATGAATTCCATTCAACAATGATTGATGGGAAAGTTTTTAGCACTTTTGTGGAGCAACACCAAAATTCATGAATAATCAAAATAATTTTCAATTGAGACTTCCACAGGAGCACTTGTATGAGTACGGATTGTCAACTCTCCATGCTTGGATACGGTGCTTTGAGTGTATAATTCATATCGCCTATAGAATATCCATACAAAATTGGCAAATTCGTAGAGAACATAAAGAAATCGCTCAGCAAACCAAAAGAAAGATTAAACTTGAGCTAAAAGAAAAAATGGGTATATTGGTAGACATTCCAACGAAAGGATCAGGCAATACAAACACTGGGAATACTGCAAGAATATTTTTCCAGCATCCAATTTTAGCCTTTGCAGTAACTAGCGGTACTGGTACTATGGCATGTGGCTATGCAGTTAACATAGAGGCTTTTCGCATATATGCTTGGAATACAGCAGAATTATTTGTTTCCGAATATCCTTGGTTTTATATGCCTCCATCTGTACATAAAATATTAATACACGGAGCAGATATTATTGAAAAAGTTTCGCTACCAATAGGAATGATGTCAGAAGAGGCACTTGAGGCAAGAAATAAAGATTTTCGCAGTTATAGACTGAACCATACGCGAAAAAACTCAAGGTAGAATACAATGGAAGACTTAATACACACTCTTTTAGTTTCTTCAGATCCTGTTATTACATCTAAGTCTAAAAGCTCCTCCAAGTACTCCAAAAATTACATTGAAATAGATGATGAGGTCTAAAACCTTCTTTTACATATAAATGATCTACCAGACGGCAGTAATTCTGAGAGCTCCGACTCTGAATAGTTTTTTTTTCTAATAAAACATAAAAACATATAAATGAATAATTAACACTTATTTTTAGAATAAAGTAATGCATTTTTTCATTGTATTTACGAAGCTATTAAGAAAGCGCCGCTAGATTGACCATTTCTCTCACTGTGCGTTGTGGCGAATTTTGCGAAAAGATCCTTACAGAATCAAATTGACGCAACAGAATCGTTTGATCACCGGAATCGTCGTATGTTCGTGAATTGCGCCGAGCAATAACTTGAAAATGATCCATATTTTAAGCGAAAAATCATTTTCAGCGATAAGGCGAAGAAAATATGGTTTTGTGCGGCTTATGAGCCGGCGGCATCATTGCCGTACCTCCTTCGTGATGATCAAGACCGGCACGTTACTGTGATTGGAAATCGCTACCGCTCAATGATAACCGAATATTTTTGGCTTGAATTGGATGATATGGACTTGGACAATATGTGGTTCCAACAAGACGGTGTCACAAGTCACACAGCGTATGTCACAATCAGTTTATTGAAAACCAAGTTTGGTGAACAAGTTATCTTACGAAATGGCTCAGACAATTGACCGTCTTAGTCGTGCGATTTGACGCCGTCAGACTATTTTCTGGGGGCTACGTCAAGTCTGTGTTCTATGTCAGCAAGCCAGCGAGGATTGATAAACTTCATACGAATATCAAACGTGAAATTGCATCTGTATCGGCCGATTTATGCTCGAAAACCGTCGAAAATTGGGTTCAGCGTCTGGACTTCTGCAAGCGTGGCCGTGGTGGTCATGCAAAATAAATCAACTTCAATACTTAATGACATCAAATAAAGAATTTTATTGATATCCTAAACTATTTTGTTCCATTTAAACAAAACCTTTGTAGCGCTCTTATTGAAAAACACGTTATATAAAATCAAAAATGTCAAACTTTACGATAAAGTAGTAAGTTGCCTAATGGCAACACTAAGGTTGCCACATACCGAAATATAAAAGGCAACCTACGTAGCTCCTTAAATGAAAAAGTTTCCCACGCAAGCACTTGATTTCGATCATTTTGTTTGTTTTCCAGATACACATATGCTATAGCTGTCCGATCGAAGCTTTGAATAATAACCCAAGAAAAATTTCGTGAAAACCCCTCGTCAAATTAAACAGTTTTCCACACAAGCACTTGATTCCGATCGCTCAGTTTGTATGACAGCTAGGTACGTATGTACATATATGTTATAATGGCTTTTCCTGAACAATTTCTTCGGAGATTGCTCCAATACCCTTTTTTCAGGGTGCAACTGTTTGAATTTTCTTTGGGACATAATTTTTTTATTTGAGTGGTTCGAATTAGTAGAACTTGTCTAAAATATGTAGGACAAAACATGATAGCAAAGAAAAAACAGACATACTACTTTAATGAGTTGGCCGCACACTTTCTTTACCCCGGCTGAAAAGAGCGATTTCTGAAGAATAGGACTCTTTACGGCGTTAACGCATTCATTCGACTAAAATTGACGCAATAGGGTTGTGAGGCTAAGTCCCTTCACATAGTACAAACTTTTTATATTGTACTACTTCAAAAACGGTTTTCGTCGGAGCTCAGTAGTTGTATATTTCTGAGTCGTTAATAGCAGAGCTCCCAAAGACATTTATTATAAACTTTGTGATTCCTTAACAGTACTTCTGTTGGAAATGAAAAAAAAATCGAGTGGAGTTCATGTAGTAAATCCTTCAAACTTCTTGGGAATACAGGCTAAAAGACATCCCAACTAAAAAATACAGAGCGTTACATAAAGGTAATGAAATCTTCAAAGCTCAACTAGTTGGATTTACTCATTAAATGTGATAACAAATTCCGGTGTTGAAATTGATTTCTTTGTCCGCTTAATTCTGTGCACAAAAAATATTTGAAACTTTGTTATCGCTTATGAACAGCAAACAGCGCAAGAGGGTGGGCAGTGCATTGGCAATATTCAACCATTACACCATTACTTCTAACAATTAGCGTCAAAAAACCGTTTTCACTAAATTCTTTTATTGCTATTATCATTGATTTTTCTGTTTTAGGTTTTGCTAATTTTTTTGCTTGTCCGATTATAAAACAAAGGAAATTGAAAAACCAGCGTCAGTGTTGAGGAATTGAGAAGGGGCACTTATCTGGAGTACATTAACGGGCATTGAAGTAATGCCAAACAGTGAGTCAGTTAGTTTGCCGGCATCAGGAATTAAATTGAAATGAATTGGCCACTTGTATTTCAATTGAAGGGCTAACCACTGGCAAAAGCGACGAAGGACGAAAGGCGAAAAACGGCAAATCGTAAAAGTACAAAATAAGTGCAAGTATTTACTGAAGTGGAAACGGGACTTTCGTAAGCTGTGCGATTGACGAACACGTTGCCCAGCTACCGTTATCGGAGCCATTATACGAAGGATATTTACGCAGCATTGCTGAAAATAAAGGCAGAGCACAGTAATGAAGGAATAAACGAAAGAAGTTTAAGTGTAAAATTGCCAATGTTGGAAAGAAGAACTGATAGCAAAAATATGAAGAGAAGAGGAAAACACTTTTACGCATTTCAATTGGCGAAGTGTCTTTTGTGCACAAATGAAGTGACGAAAAAATATTGCAAATGAAAGAGAAAACCTCGGCACGCCAGTAAGGCGAAAAACAAAAAAAACGGCAGCACACGGTCCGTTAATGCGTAATCAAGTCATTGGTCGTGAGACATTTGTCGCTCGCCGTTTGCCGCTGGGGCTGACAACGCGTGACTAATGGCGGCTAGGACAAATCGAGTTTGCTTGCTTGCAATTTGAACTGTGCTTCCTGGCCCTGCCGATCTGTGGCTTATGTTGTTGTATTTTGCATTAAACACACAAAGAAAAATATCAAAATTAAACACACAGCATGTGAATAAGCACCGTTGTGGTGCAAATCGAGTTCGAGGGTACACTCACTGCAAAATCCTTTTTTCAACTGGCTCAACTCAACTCAAGTACGTTTACGGCGGCTTTGGCGACTTTGAGGGCTTTGCTGTTTCCTTGCAGCCCTATTTCGTTTGTTTGGTGCGAAAATAATGGTAATTTAATTTATTTGCCACATTGAGTGCGGTCCAAGTGGTTTTAAGTAGTGGTGAGTGGCAAAAAATGCCAAATAAGCAGGAATAAAACGAAAACGCGTTATTGTCACGGTAGTTGGTATTATTTGGTGGAATGGTACAGAGTCACGTGTATGACGATATCTTTGTTTGTACCGTTTGCATCCGAGTTTAGATTGTGCGATATCATTGTAATTAAGTAGTTGGTAAAAATATAGCGTTGCAGCAGTACGAGTAAAATTTATGAGTCAATTATGCAAATTCGCTGTATAAATGAAAAATGCCTAAATTAAACGTTTGCTCTCTGCATCTATTCTTGATATTTGCATGTTTAAAAAAATAATATATAGTATTTAAGTACGAAAACTTAAGAACTTGCATTGAAATTTAAAATTTTACTTAAATATAAACATGGCTTAAGTTCATACTGTATATATAAAAAATAATGCCACTTTTCGTTGTAATTTTATAACTTAAGTACGGGCTCACCTATCCAAACTAAATTTTTAGGCTTTGTTTGAACTATTTAGCAGATGGTTTATGTAAAGTTTGCACAAAATCAGTCGAACGGCACGAAATAAAGCTGTTTACCACGTACTTGTACTGAATCTTGCACGGTGACCACGAATGGGTCGTGCTAGTTTGGCTGAAATGATGCATGCTGCTTTTAATTACAACGATTAGATTGATTATAGTGTGTACTCATATATTGGAATGAATTGCAATTTGTCCACATTGTGATCCGGCTAACTTTTAAGGTGAAACGGTCGGGATGTGAGGTGCTAATGGCAAAATGAGATTGCCAGCATTAAAAACTTCACTTGAACCATTGTATTCATTTATTTTTGGGATATGCTACTTTTATTCAAACGATTACAATTAAGTTTTAAAAAAGCTGGCAATTAATATTGAATCAATTGAATATCGTGCAGTGATAAAATTCTTATTTTTGGAAGGTGTAGCACCAACATTAGAACAGTAGAAAGATGGGTTGTTGAATTTAAAGCCTTGAAGGCGATCCACGTGAAATACGTCCAAAAAGCGTATCAACACCAAAAATAATAGCCAAAGTACAGGATATGGTTTTGGAAGATTGTCGATTGACTGAGAGAGATTTAGTAGAGACTCTACACATCTTATTAGGTAGTGTGAGCCATATTTTAAGTGAAACTTTGGGTTTTAGATAGCTGTGTGCACAATAGGTGCCGCATTCGCTAACAATGGAACAAAAACACATTCGAGTGTGTCCTTCTCAGCTCCATTTGGAGCGTTTTAAGAAGGATAAAATGGATTTTTTGCATCAATTCATCACTATGGATGAGACTTGGGTCTATCACAATGATCCTGAATCAAAACAATTGGCTAAAGAGTGGTGTGAACCTGGTTGTTTGACTTCGAAACTAGTTCGTGTCCGAAAATCGGCCAAGAAGGATACGGCATCACTTTTTTGGGATGCGGGATGCGAGAGAAATTTTGTTTGTGAATTACTTGCAAACTGGTAAAACAATTAATTATGAATATTATTGCAATATTTTCGACCAGTTGAAGGAAAAAATTTGTGAAAAAAGACCCGGTTTGCAGAAGAAAAAAATGCTTTTTCATCAGAACAATGCGCCGTGTCATAAGTGCATTTTGTCAATGGCTAAAATCCATGAATGAAAGTTCGAATTGTTGGAGCATCCACCATATTCACCAGATTTTGTCCCCGGCGACTTCCATTTGTTTCCAGAACTCAAAAAATGTATGCGTGGCAAGCGTTTTTCATCAAATAAAGAGGTCATAACGGCTGTTGAAGCGTATTTTGCAGACCGGATTCCGGAGTCTCACTTCAGGGATGGGATCCACAGATTGGAGGATCGTTGTTGTAAGTGTATTAATGTTCATGGAGATTATACTGAATAATAAAGTGTGTTTTGAATCACAAAATTGTGTTTTTCCTATCAAACTTATTGAACCACCTGGTATATACATACATACATCGGCATCCTTGTTCTATTAAATAAATGAAAAGCCTTATTAGTTCACCGTAGTCTAAGATTAGCGTATTTTAGGGGGTCTTCTACTTTAGATGCTTTAGTTTCTGGTAATCTTTTGACGTTCGATAAAAACTTCGAGAATTTACAGAAAAAAGAGCACTATTGCAATTTGTTATTTTGAATTTTGAAATTTGATATTTTCGACATCTGGATGCTTTAATGGATACTATCTAATTTTTTCACTTTTTGATCATGAAGTGCTATATTTTATGCGCACAATTTGTGCAAAGCTTTATCCGGATACATTGGCTTTTTTTTTGTTTTTTTGTTGCCGGAGGGGGAATTTTCGAAAGATGCCGTCCTGTTTCAGACGGCATGTACGATCCATCCTACTCGCGCGTGTGCCGCCATTGTTACCAAGTACGGAACCTGCGGAGTAGAACGCCTTCGTACTTAACACTAACTCCGTCTCCTCTAGCTATTTATTTTTCTGTGCGGGATCGGTGCTAGGCATTTCTTCGCAAGGATAAGCTTTTGCCGGTTGGCTCTCGTTCTATAAATTTTCCAACTCAAAGTTGATCACCCATCTTTCACTCTTTCTCTGCCATTCCTTTCTTCTAAGCTCTATTAGGGCTGTCGCGCTCCATTCTCTAACAAAATTCCGCACCGGCTGGGAGCGTAGCATGTGTGGTACAATATTTTCAGGGGTTAGCCGCTCTGAAAGAAGTTTCTCTAGCTCCGGATACATTTGATATTGCTTGATATGCTCACTGGAAGTGAAAGAAACAGTTGGAATTTAAAATTGTGATGTGTGGGAAGTGGACGTGGTTGTGGTCCGATTTCGCGCAATTTTTAGAATTTAGAAAGATAATATTACATACCAAGCTTTGTCGATATCGGCCTAGTAGGTCTGGAGGTATAGGTCTTCACCTAAATGTGGGTGGTACCACGCTCATCGTCTTATTTTGACCCCGGCTCTTATAAACGCTTTTATAGCATATGGGGTGTAAAACCTAATGCTTCTGAAGTATTTATGTTTTGGTTTACCGTGCTTCTAGTAGTTTTTAACATAGGCGTTATATAGGATGTTGGCGAGGTTATCATCCAATTTCATTTATGTTTACAGCGTAGGTAGAAGTGATAAATACATATATTGGTTCTGAGAAAGTTTAGATTAGTATGTGATTTAGGAGATATGTACATAAAACTTCTTAGAGGTGTTGGTCACGCCCATTTTTTTGTAAGTTTCAGCCGCAGATACCCCTTGCTATAGCGATCACCTGCGCCAAATTACAGTTCCATACCTTATTTCAGTGCTTAGTTTTGACATTTTATAAGTTTTCGTGTAATGGAGTTTTGTGGGCCGACAGTGGTCCAATTACTAATAGTACGCTCATGTATGAACTCGTCCTAACTTTTGTACAGAATTTTATTACGAAATATCTATTTTTGCTCAAGTTACAACCTACACAGACGCTATAGTAAAAACCGTAAGTTGATTACCATCAGTTATGAGGATGGAAAAAATAAAATTGGGTATGGGAGGGTTAGATGAATGTTTAAAACGATTTGTCGCTCTAGGAAATATTTGAATTTGAAAATAAGTTTTAAAATATCTAAAATTTCGCAGGTTTTGAGAGCCCAGTTCATGACCTTGAAGTGCGATACAATTTTCAGCTGTGCTCATTACTTACTTTTTGTCTGGTAGCCGATAAGGTTAGACGTGGTTTTATGATCTTGGCGATTTTCGTTTGTTAAAAGAAATGCATGAAAGAACTCGTTGGTGAACTCTTGGCCAAAAACAATACTGTCGCGCCCATTGTGAACTATCCACTGTGTTATGAAATACTGGAGAATAAGTTTTTCATGAATTTTCGTTGGTAGACCTTTGGTAGTTTGTAACATATATAGTACATATGGAGGTACATTAACACTATTATTTTATACCTAATACCACAAATGTCAATATATTGCGATTATTATGTGTGAATTAGCGATAAGCAGTCTATTATTTTTTTCGAGTTCTCAGCGGTTCAGAACCAACTTTACGCGCTTGATCCAAATAAAATTTACGAGCATGAAGGCAAAGGCTATTCGCTGCAACTTAACCAAAGCACGATAAAGGTGCAGCTAACGAACGTAAACTTCTTCTCACGTGATTCCGCGGACAGTCATTTTGAAGATATAAAAAGGTATGTTTTATTTTAAACTGACAGTCAAATGCGATAGTACGCGCTCGTAAATGTGAAAAGTTTGAGCTTGAAACTTACAATGTTCAGTTTGATTCCCGCAGACACAAAGAAAAGTCAAGGGAGTGTTAATAATCGTTGCGTCTTTTCGCAAGTGTATTTGTAGATTCTCACACACTTTTCCACACCAATTGGCATTGGCATAACATGTGAGTTTGTGCGCAAATACATACGTACATAATATATGTTGTGATAAATGTGTATGTATGTAGGTGGCAGCACCGCCAATTGCCCCTAATCAGACGTAATCAAATATTTCTTGTTAACATCAAATATCTCTGCCAAGCCAGCAGGAATGTACTTGAAGTCGGTGATTCATGTTCGCAACCATTTCGTGACTTATGCGCAAAAAGCGCACACACGAACAACTAAATGGGTTTGTTGGCTGTGTAAATATGTATAGAGATATAGCTCAACAATCTACAAATGTATTGAAATACAGCAATAAGCCACCCTCCCGCCTTTGGCATGCTGACAAGCGTTGTTTGTCTTGGCGGCATGCAACTCCAAAGCAACGCACACGCACAAATACACTACACTAGCGCAGTTCAGAGCACCTTGACGGCAGGCAAGCACGTGAAGTATGTGGCAAGGTGCAAAAGGATAAACACATGTACGTGACGTGCCCTGGTTGCACAGCTGTCTGTCTGTTTGTCTGTCTCTACGGCCATCCGTTCGGCAGTCGGTCAATAACATTGAAAGTTAGGGAAAGTAGTCTCTCCAGATCTATGGCCATGTTGGTTAGTAGCCTTTTCGTTGCTAAGGATTAGACGGGTGCAGGCTTTGCGGTACTCTATGTTGATTTATGGTGATTCACAATGCTTGCCACATACCTTTGTCGGTATGTGTGTGTACTGCATTTGGGTTTAGCCACCCTCTTGCAAAGACGTCTATTTTTACATATAATCAGTACATATTTATTAGATTTACATACACACGTGCATTTGATTGTGAAGGTGAGGTGTGCCGTGGGTTAATGTGTTGGATATTTTGCTGAAATTTATTTGCCTAAGAGATAAGTGTGAAAATGTGTAAAGTATTAAATATTTACACAACTACATGTGTATGTATGTACATATGTTTGTCGAAATGCTCAAAAGGCAGGGTTAGACAATGTTAACGTGGTTTATTGATTTACCGTTGCGCCTTTTGGCAGATGCCACAATGCAAATAAGAATTCTTAGCTTTATACGAATACAATGTAACTGTATATGCGGTATGTCAACTGCACGTACCTACATACATATGTACTGATGTATGTAACTGTCTGTGAAACCGTTGCTTATAAATACACAAACATGTTTTCATATGCTTATGTATATGTTTAAAGAGAAACGGTATAAATGGTATTAATTAATAGACAAGTATATACATATATATACATATACTTAAATACATTTTCTATTAATGAGGGACGCTTAATCCTAGATATTTAAAAAACAACTTACTTTTGTCATATTCCGTTAGTTGAAATTTTCAGGTTTTTTTGAAAACTCTAAACGTATTATTCTAAAGACAACCACTTTCGAAGCGTTTGTCAAAAAATCTCAATTCCTACATCATAATTTTTAATTTTTGCTTTTTTAAATTAGAAATTTTACAAAGAATAAAGTGCTAACTAAGCACTAGAAATAAAATTGTAATTTGGCATAGGATCGCAGTAGGAACAGGCACATGCCTCCTAAAAACATTTAATAAAAGTGCGTGCCGCCGCCCTCTAAGAGGTTTAATATACATACGTATCTCCTTAACCACTTAAAATACATACCGCAAACTATAAAAATTTATGAAATCGGGTAATGACCCCGCCAACCCCTCATATAACGGTTCTATTTAAAACTACTAAAAACGCAATAAATCAATAAATAAATACGCCGAAGACATTCAATTTTACAACTGGGATGATGTAAGAGAACCTTATTGGAACCGAGTTCAAAATTCGAAGATGGACATGGCACCGCTTAAATTTCAGTAAAAATCCATATCTCAGGATATACTCGACCAATCTCGACCAAATTCTTAATATTTCTATTTTCCAATAAAAAAATTGAATTGGATTCAGTGAAACGCAGACGTAGAAGCTTCGGACATGTGAGAGCATTGCACTTCGGACTATAACGGAAAAAAAAATTACAAACGGCCATATTTTCATCATGCGCCAAATTATGGAAAAGACCCGTGAAAGGAAAATCGACACACACCACCACTGCCTTTATGTCGCTATGTCTGATCTTGGTAACCTCGCAGAGCTAATACGGCTGTGTGAACTGTCGTTGAGCAACACCAACAGCTCCGTCAGGATCGGCCGTTCTCCAAGCCGTTCGAATTTGACTTCTTCAATCTATTGCTTGAGAAAATAATACAAGTAAATAGAGAAGGTGCAATCTATAAAAGTGTAAAGCTGATGGCGTACGCCGATGATATTGATATCAATAGCGTCAACAACCGCGTTATTAGTTCTGCTTTCTTCAGACTGTATAAGGAAGCGAATCGTATGGGTCTGGTTGTGAACGAGGACAAAACAAAATAAGTCCTGTCATCAAACAAACAGTCATCGCACTCGCGTCTTGGCTCACACGTCACTGCTGACAGTCATAACTTCGAAGTCGTAGATAATTTCGTCTATCTTGGAACCAGCATCAACACCAATAACAACGTCAGCCTCGAAATCCAACGCAGAATATCTCTTGCGCATTACCCCAAATACCGCTGTCGATGGAGCGATGAGTTGTGCGACATATGCAGTGGCTGCGCTGGCTGATCATGTTGTCTGATGGAAGGGAACACTCCAGCCTTGAAGGTTTTCGATTCAACATCCGCCTGTGGAAGCAGAGGAAGTGGAAGAACTCCACTCCGTTGGAGAGATCAGGTGGATATGGAACTGGTTGTACTTCATATCTCGAATTGGCGACATATGGCGAAGAGAAGAAACGACAGGCGCTGTTGCTGACTCGGCCAAAAATTAATATTAATGTTTAATATTTTGAAAGATTCGAAAATACTTGAAATATTAGCAAATAACATTCAAAAAACGATAAATCATTAACTTTGGTTCACCAAAACTATAATACACTTTTACTTTGATCAGCAAGTGCAATTGCATTAATGCTTAGATATCGGAGGTGACTCCAAGTGAACAGTTTTTTGTAGAGAAGAGGACGTGTGTAAAATTCCGGATCGATGTCTCAAAAATTGGGAGACTAGTTCGCGTGTATACAGATACGGAGATTGCAAGCTTAATATACCTTGTTGAGGTATAAAAATAGATAGACAAAATATTAATGACAAACGCTAGAAATTCTGATCTGTAGGCTGTGTTTCCGAGAAAGAAGAAGGACATATAATTTAAATGACCTCTCATTTATGACAACAAATGAGATCCTATTTTTCATATATGTATTTCACTCATTTACCAATATTTACGGCATAAAATAGAACAGTTGTAAGGAGTAGAGCAAATTTCATCAATGTTAAGAAGTAACGACAACAACTTCTTGTCCGTCAACATCAAAAGAACTGTTAGTTCTGAAAAAATATAACTTAGTAGCATTAAATAAACCGGTCATATATTTATATACAAGAAATCTACGCTCAATTTTAGCGACTAGCGCATTGGCGAATTGATGACTGATAATACCAAATATTGAGGTACGATATTTCACCTAAAAGTGAGCAAAGTCGCAACCATTCTCAAATTTTTTTACCGATTTTCATTCAACTGTGGTGTTGTTGTTACGGTTAAATTTAATGAATTTGACGTTTTTCGGATTCATCTGCTAGAACAATCCTCTCAGAATTTGAAGAAATAAGTTTAATTCAAGATATCGCTTGCGCCAACGGAAGGACGGAGTTCAAATCATCTTGTTCTTCTGACTATTTATCTATATACAAGGTGTGTTCCATAGTAAAGAGGTAGTAAACTTTTTGAATCTAGCGCCCCTGGTGGCGCCATCTATATATTGACTGGTGCGTTAGAATTTGCTATCCTTATCGATTGTCCAGTGACAGTTCATCGATTGGAAGTACAGTTATTGCGTTTTAAGTGTCAGTGTGTTTGTGTTATCGGTGCGAAAATGATCTTCGAACAAAGAGCCAACATTAGATTTTGTTTTAAAATTGGTAAAACTTTTACCGAAACGTTTCATTTGATGAAACCAGTTTATGGCGATGATTTCAACGTTTTCAAAGTGGTCGTGAGGACATAAATGACGTTCAAAATGTGGATCGAACTGTGCGTGAATTCATCAAAAATCAGCCGAAATCATCATTGAAATTCATGGAAATGGAATTGAGCATCTCCAAAACATCGATTTATCGCATTTTGACCGAACATTTGGGTATGGTTTGTTTCGCACAAATTGACTAACGACCACAAATTTCTTAGAATCTAACATTCGAAGGACGATTATTTGACCAAAAATCACATTTTAACCATTAACCACTCTCCGTATTTACCTGATGGGGCACCGTGCGACTTCTTCCTTTTCGGAAAAATGCATTTGCCCATGAAAGGAAAGCGTTATGCAGGCGTAGAGGCCATTCAAAAGGCTTTCACCGGCGTACTGGCGGCCATACTTGCCAACGAGCTAAAACACTCGTTCGACATGCTTTTGGACCGTATAAAAAGCTGTATTGAAGCAGAAGTAGACTATTTGAAATAAAATAAATTGATTTTGCCAAAAACCATTTGTTCTGTTTTTTTTTTAAGTTCTGTTTACTTTGGAAAGCGCCTTGTATATTGAATTCTATATCTATCTTGATTAATTCTAGATACTACAAACGATCGTTAAATGAAGAAAACTATTATATTCTGTAGCAACAAATTAATATTGCAACGAAATTAATTTCACTGATTTTTTGATATAAAGAATCTTCTTTGTATGATGAACAACCGCACTTGTAAGTCAGATGCTGCGAATCTACTTTGTGTAAAATTTGATCCTTCATATGTGCATACCATACATATATATATGCATGTATATGAAGTAAAAAAAATCAATCTACTTGTACAGTTATATATTATATTTCAGCAGTAATTTATGTAGGTGTGTGTGTTTAACATGAGCCAATTTAACATTAATTACCGCACAGATGGCAATACCTTTGGGCTTTTGCAGGAGCACGTTTTGTTTTGCGGTTGATCAACAGCTGCAGCTACCTTGACGGCTACTGACTTTTGCCACTACTGCTGTTGTCACTGGCATGCGTCCATAGCATATGGCGGTCGACAAAGGAAGTAAGGACGGCTGAAGGTGTGCTTATAGCTACCGTTAGCAACCAGCAACGGCCCCTCCGCCGCTTTCGTTGTTCTATCTGGCCAGCGTACCATTGTTGTCTGGCACGAAACTGCCAAATTAATTTACCATAAAGTCACCGCCAGACAGTGGACGGCAGAGCAAAGCAGGAGCTGAAAAGTAAAAAAATACAAGGCGACATTAACAACCACAAGACTGGTCAAAAAGCAGCAGCTCAACAGCTTGGCAATCGCAGTTTTGGCGCACTACGCTCGAAAGTGAAGACGTTCGGCGTGATAATGATGGACGGAACGTGTAGGGATCTATGTACATACATATGTCATATGCTGTGTGGAGGCGAAATGGTTTCCCTTTTAAGGGATTTTTTTCTTGTTCGCAAATGTGTCTATGTGTAGCGTAGTTTTTTCTTATATTGCTTATGCGAAAGCCAGCACACACAGATATACACATTCACATATGCATATGTGTAGGCTATGTAAAACGATATGCCAAGCAAAAGACTTCACTTTTTCATTTCTCCATCCATCTGTTTTTTATGTTTTTGCAAAACTGGTAAATAACATCAACTTCAAGTGTCGTTGGTCAGGCGCAGCTGCCGTCACCTTTTTGCGCTATTTGACGCGGTTCGTACGGTTACACTTTATGCTGCCAGCTTTGCGAAAATAAAATGAAATTTATATAAGATACAACATAGAAAGAAAAGGCTGACAAAATGCTATAAAAAAAACGAAAGCAAGAACTGCAGATAAGCCACGGAAGGGTGCGCTGCTGAGACGCAGTCCGCTGCAATTCAGGTGTGCGGTTGCGGTCAAGCGTAAGTGGCGCTGTCGCCGCCTTTGACGTGGTGCAGGTTAACTGCTGCAACAACAACGACAAGTAAAAGCGCACTGCAATTGTTGCCGCTACTGCATTGTGTTGTTGACATTTTACATAATTACAAAGCAACACTTGCACAATATGCTCGGCCTTTCAGCACAGTGCTCGTCTGTTATTAAATCGTAATTCTCCCATTTTTTATCCTTCCTGCCAGTCGCTCGCATTGCTAAATGTCGCACTATGCTGCTGCAGCGTTCCGCCTCGCCATGCCGTCGCCAGTATTGCATAGGAAACGTGTGACTGTTTGGAGTGCAGGCAAATTATGCAGAAACGGAATTATTACCGCAGAAATTATGAAAATTATGTCAAGCAGCCATTATTTAGTGGAAAAGGTGTTCGAAATGATACCCTTTTGTCGCTGTAATGACATTGTTTAAATTAAATCCAACCATTATGTCAAGGGGTGCAAAAGGAACAACGTCGAGTACTTAAGTGTGCCGCGGTGTCCTCAACTGTTATAATTGTTGAGTCTAGTATTTTATTTTATGATTTAATAATGTTTTTTTTTCTTGTCTTGAAATGATCACACCTTAAAGCATTCGAATTTTATGGCAAAAGTTGAAATGACATGCGCGATACTCAATTTAAGCTTTTATTAGGTGCGTGAAAAAGGCTGAAAGGCATTAGCAAACTTAAATTGAGCAGAAAAATTATAATTCATTTCATTTTTAAAAAAATATGAGAGTTTAGGAAATATTTTCCAGTATTGGAAAAACTTTATATTGAATTTGAATTCGTTACTCGACGAAATTGTGCCGAAAAAATATTGTATTAAGCTGGTGAGGGCCAAGGAAACATGTCTACTTAAATTGAGTCAAATATCGCACATATTGAACGATTTATTGGATGTATTAAGGCTATTGGAAAGTTTGGATTGATTGCATTAGACTTCGGCTTCAAAACAATGTATTATTGAAAATAAGTTTATGCGTTTATATTTTGTTAAAATATTCACATATGTCTGGTTACTAGGCCTAACTACAATAAAGGATTATATGAAGTACTATATTGGGCGAGGATAACTTGGGAGCCGATTTTACCCATTTACGCCACCAAACGATAAGTTTTCCATAATTCCTTCACTTAAAGAGCAAAAATCGAAAAATATTAGATAGAATAAGTTTGAAGAAGTACGGAAACGATAGATATTACTATTATAAGTAAGAGTATATTGCCAGAAAATTACCCACATTGAGTTTAATTGAGAGTTCTCACACTTATGACTCTGATGTTTTCTGCCATATGCATTGTACACCTCCGTACAATAACCACCACAAAGGAATGATTTTTTTTCCATGTAATTTATACGGAAACAAAAAATTTGAAAGAGGCACCTCATAATATTAAGAGCTCATCTTTTGAGTAACTTTTTTTTTACACATTTCGAAAGTTTTGAGCCTGTTTTTCAGTTGAAAAAAAAGGTTGCCTCAAAATGGCACACTCTAATATATATGAATATACAGTGGCGAAGCTACGGAACCTAGGGCCCTGGGGCAAATTAAAAAATGGAGTAGCACTGCTATATAAACTGATTAGATTTATCTTCGTTTTAATCCAATCTTGATGCAGTTTTATTTTCAATTGCTATTAGTGAAAAACGTCAGAGTCGAGTTTGGCTCATATTATTTATTCAATAATTTCTTATTATTTTTGATTTACTAAATGACCTTTCAGCTACTGCAGAAGTGACAGGAATTGTAAAGAATAATAACATCGCTATAAATACTACCATTAGGTCGCATTCTAGCGCTCCATATCTACGCATTACTTCCTTATATAATTGGTGAACATGCTTGAGTTAGTTGAGTTAAAACTAGGTGGTAAATATAAATAAATTGAAGTGAAAAACTAGGGCCTATTATATCTGAATATTTACTTTTGAAATAAAGTTGCTTCATCAACATGTAATAAAAATGTTGGTGTTAGAAAATCGAGTATACTATGATAAACTGCACTCATTCCAATAAAACATGTATGTATATAATTGAGATATGACTGTGCCTAGTACATTATTGAAAATCTCGATTTTAAATATTTCATCTCGGTTTGCAAATCGGCGATCAGCAGTTAATTCATCAAAATGTTTTAAATTGTATTGCCTTTTTTATTGAAATTAGGTATCAATGCCATATTTCTTGCAGTTTCACTGGTTTTACACTTGAATAATTCGAATTAATTTCTATAAATTTGCAACTTTGCTTTGGTCCCTGGTAAAAGTTTACTCGCTTTGCCCAAATTGATGTCGCATATTTGTAAAGACACACGGTATCTCCAATTGCAATAATTGTGGAATCTTCTTCAGTAGGCTTCTCAACCAATCAATAACCAATCAATAGGAGAAATATATTATAGAAGTAGAAAACTTGTCAATTTTGGGCAATTTTTGTTTACTATCTTCTCTTTCTTGGCGTTGTTTGCGTTTAAATGCACAACTGAGTTTCTTTCTTTATCCATAATTTTAGTTTTCTAATTTATTTGAACAATACAAATCAAAATCTTTAGATTTGACACGATTTATTGACTTAACGGACATCAATATGAGTGGTAAAATCAAATAATAAATGGAACCACTATAATGACCAGTACAAAAAAGTTTATTGACATTAGCTTACTTACTCCTGACACAGCATTAATTTTTTAACCGTTCTCGAAAAAAAATCTTTACTCGAATTCACAATAAAACTCACATATCCGTCAAATTTACAACACTGCCAACCTTCAGAAAGAATTTAGGGGAAGCTATGCCACTTTATATATGTATATAAGTCATACACTAACAGAGACATGGTTTGTTAGAAAAACTGAAATCTTTATATGTAGTATATGAGAGTTCGGGTAGTATCGACCTGATTTCATCTATTTTTCCTAATATCACATACTGTTAACATGTCACATACTAAAAAACCAATCATAGAGTAAAGTCAGCCGGATTTTCGAAAATCCTGATATTAGTTATAATGGGGGCTGGGCCAGGTTTTCGGTCAAATTTATCTACTTTGCACGAATAATGTCTTTATGACCAAAAATTGTTTAAGTTCAATAAAAACAGTTCAATCCCCTAGGTACCGAATATTTAGACTCCGATACCTATAGTTGACTTTTGATCGAAAATGTCGGTCAATGTGTGAGATTTATAACTGAAATTATTACATATAATACTATGTCTGCATGTCAAATATGAGTTGAATCGGACCAGTACTTCCCTTAGTCCCTATATACTTAATATAAAGATTTTCGAACTTCGGGTTAACTTTGTACCGCATAACTCTGTGCCCAAAAAATAAGTTGACATTGTATTTATTTTGAAAATTCATTATTTATTCTTCCAAATCAATTTCATCCCCTTCAAAGTAATCCCCTCCCGATGCAATGTACTTATGCCAACGGATTTTCCAATCTTCGAAATACTGGTTGTAGTCACTTTCCTTCAGTTCCGTCTTCGCTGCGGCTTGAATCTTCTCTATCGTATAAAAGCGGTGTCCCCGGAGCGGTCTTTTGAGCTTGGTGAACAGCCAGATAAGGTGAATACGGTGGTTGCGGAAGGATATGGGTTGAGTTTTTGGCGAAATGATCACGAATTACGAGGGCAGTATGGGATGGTGCATTATCGTGGTGTAAAAACCAAGAACTGTCTTTCTACAATTCCGGCCTTTTGAGGCGGATAGCGTTATGCAAACGACGCATAACGTTCAAATAATATTCCTTGTTGACTGTTGGAACGGTTGGAAGGAATTCATAATGCACAACACCACGATAATCGAAGTAAACAGTCAACATGATCTTGATTTTTGAGCGACTGTGGCGCGATTTTTTTGGTCTCGGCTCTCTTTCGGCACGATATTCGCTCGACTGATCGGTTGTTTCGGGGTCGTAAGCATAGATCCAAGTCTCATCGCCAGTTATAATGCGTTTTATGACACCCTGGTAGTCGGAAAGCATCCTTTCACACACTTCAACGCGACACCTTTTTTCCGAAAAAAATTCAATGTTTTCGGTACCAGTCGAGATTTGACGCGCTTGAGGCCCAAAACATCCTTCAAAATGGTATTGGCTGAGCCTTTTGATATGCCAACTTCATCAGCAAGGTCTCTAATTATTAATCGACGGGTTTTCAACACTAAATCTTTGATTTGTTGAACGTGAGCTTCGTCAGTTGAGGTTGATGGTCGCCCTGGACGCTCTTCGTCTTCGACACGTTCACGGCCGGCTTGGAACTCACTATACCACTTGTAAACATTTTTTTTAGACATAGCCTCATCACCAAAGGCTTTCTGCACCATCCTCAACGTATCCGCAGCAGAAAATTGATTCCGTAAACAAAATTTAATGCAAATTCTTTGCTCAACAAATTTCGACATCGCAAAAACGAAAAACTCACTTTTAGCAGCTCACAAATCGACACGTATCTCAAACACTAAAATATTTTGACATGAAATTTGACATAAATGTGACTGACAGTACTACCAACCTAAAAAAAAAATAATTCTCCAAATCCTGCGACGCGCGCAGTTTAAATTCAAATGTCACCTTATTTTTTGGGCACAGTAGTATATCGGCCAAAATGTGAGTTATATCCATGAAATTAGAGAGCTTGTTTTATTCATAACAGAGTTTTTTGTTTTTCTACCTAGCTCCTATATAACTAATATCAGGACTGGCCTTACTTTATATGATTGGTTTTACACTTTAAAGTATTTCGCAAATGTTCGGTTGCACCAAAACTTAGCCCTTCCTTACTTGCTTTCATGTACCTTCAGTTTCGTGCATAGTCTATGCTTTACGTTTATTTTAAAAATTCCTATTTTAGTTCAGGTGAGAAAATATTCACATCCACAAGAAAAAACGGAGTATCGGAAATTTCACAAATGAAGAAGTTCCGTACAAGAATTTAATTTGAATCGTTCAATTTATGTGACATTTATATGCTACTTTGGTTAGATATCAGTTCCGACGAATGAACAGTTTCTCGGGAGGATGTTAGAGCTATATATCGCGGATTAACAGCGAGACATGGCTTGTCAAGTTCATCATTTATATACTCGTAAATAGTATAGTAATTTTAGTGCTGCTTTCGAACGTAATTTTTTTATAGGAAATCAAAAACGGAAATTATTTAATTAACAATCGAGCACTCTATAGTGAACCTGCGTGTATTTTCTTTTTAAATTAAGAAATTTTTCAATTTCATAAACTGAAAAATATACATATCTACATCCCTCATATGTAAATTCTCGCTTTAACAGTTCGCTGAGCAGTTCCATATTACCAGTAGAATGCCAAAGGAACGAGCAGAATGTTCACTGTTATAAACTGTTACGACCAGTTTGTTAACAGACTGTTATAAACAATTATACCAGTTCTCTTGACAATATCATATGTATAACTCAGAGCGAGATTTCGCAGTTGAGCTAAACGAGCATATTTTCAACTCTTTTATTGAAAATGTACGTCGTATGTAGTGTTTATGCTTAACTTAAAATAGTGAGCAGTGCGGCAAACATTTCAAAGCGAATACAATGTTATTGAAGCGATAGTGTTTCATTTCGACTATAGATTTCCGGTAATTTTCAAATAGTGACATGACATGCAAATTAGTAAATAACCACTTAAAATTTTTAACTAAAGAGAATGCGTTTGGTTCTCAAATACATAAATCATACTTGCAATATATTTAACAATACTCGAAAGGGCTAAGAAATTACCAGACGGCATGGTCTCGATATGTTCGAATGTTGTTTACTCACAAAGCAAGTAAGTCAAATCATTTCTATCTTATTTTTTACTATCAAAGGATTACTCGTAAATGTTCAGCGCAGCTTAAGCTGACATGACCTTGTCAGGTTCTGGTCGTATTTTAGGGCGACGCAAGACACAAAAGGTATTATTTTCTCTGCTACTTTACTTTTTCTTTTTATACTCTTGCAACCAGTTGGTAGAGAGTAGTATAGTTTTGTTCACCTAACGGTTATATATGCTTGTATATAAATGATCAGGGTGACGAGAAAAGTTGAAATCCGGTTGCCATGTCGGCAGGGGCATCTGTGGGCAAACAATTTTGGAAAAGTGGGAGTGGTCCGCCCTTTAAAAAGTTTAAAATATATGTATGCATATCTCTTCAACCACTGAAGCAACAAAAACCAAATTCGCCCAGCACAAGTACGAAAAGAACTCCTACCGATAGTGTGAAAACGAATGAAATTGGAATTAAAACCCCCCACACTCCCTATATAACGGTACTGCTCAAAACTACTAAAAGTGCGGTAAATCAATAACTAAATACGCCAGAGACTTAAAAATTTTCCGCCGGGATTGCTTGACAAGGCTTCATAGGCATCGCTGTAAAAATTGGGCTATGGGCGTAGTACCGCCCACTTTTTAGTGAAATCCCGTATCTCGAGACCCGACTGACATTAGATACGTGGCATTCTTTTTATATTATTATGTCACGTTGTGTAATGTAATGAGTGACCACGCCTTCTTCCCATATAGCACAATTTTAAACTCCACTTGATTCGTTTACTTTCCAGTACATAAATCATATTAAATATAGCGGTAATAAACTTTACACAAATAATGCCTTTAGTGTATGCTACTATATGACCAAAAATTGTTCAAATCCAACAAAAATTGTTCAATGCCGAATATTAGGACCCCATTACCTATGGTTGATTTTTGATCGAAAATATCGGTCATTGTCTGAGATATATAAATGAAATTCAGCGATAATACTTCTCTGACAGTGGTATGTCTGTGTGTCAAATATGGGTTGAATCGAATAAATACTTCTCCTAGCCCCCATATATCTAATATAAAAATAATCGACCTTCCAGGTGACTTTGTACCGCATATATCAGCCAATATGTGAGTTATCTCAATGAAAATTAGCTAGCGCTAGGATTTTCGAACATCCGGCTGACCAGTATTTCCCTGGCTTTGATTTTTCCACGTTGTAGGAGTATACCGACCTTTTGGTTGCACCCAGACCTAGCCCTTCCTCACTTGTTTTACATAGCCTTATTTAATTTTACTGCCAAGTTGTATGAAATTGTCTGCGTATTTTGAATGAAAGTCTAGTTATTATCTGCTTTCGACTAACTGGGATATTAATAGTAAATTAATGCTATGTTTCACATAAAAATTGCTACAATTCGTGGACAAACTATTTCTATTCTCGAATAAGCCCCCCAACTTACTTGTATAAGGTCAAGTAAATTTCAAATAAGCTCAAATGTGTATAAATTGTGATTTGAAATTTATGGAATTAAACCGTGCGGTGAGCACCGGTCAGCGAGGAATTGTACTTTATCGCCCCTCCTTCCTCTCTCCTTCAGTACTCTCCTTCAGTACTCTCCTTCAGTACTTGTTCGACATTAATTGATCTGGCAAAGATATTCAACATAAATTAGATTTGTAAATGAAGTCCTCAGACGTCCCCGAACCATTATTTTGTACAACGTTTAGGTTAGTATTGGACCAAATTTTCAAAATTAGAAGGCATACATTTCCATATAAGAGGTATATTTCAAAGCAAAAGTAAATTATTTATGACTAAATTTCTCGGAAAAAATTTATGGTCTAATACCGAAAAAATTTCGAATTTGCCATATAGAGTCTTGAATTCAGTTCGCTTAATTTCTATTGGCTAAAAATTAACGCTGTGATAAAATATTTAATCTAATTTATTATAAGCAGAACTTTAAGGTCAATCTGTACAAATTAACACCCTCGTATGTATGAGAATATTGTGCTGGTGTGCTTATAAATAGTGCAATTTTAAATAAATGTCAGAGGGACTCCCACCTTCGAAACCACATCACTCGCCAAACAAATTTGTTTCGACGTTTTAGAATTTGTCAAACACCTTTTTAATTGTCCACATTAAAAACTCATTTTTATAGAATGTCCAAACGCTGCGCGATGATACAAGAAGACACTAAGTAGAAAAAACCACCGACAGATACAGAGAGAAAAACTGGCTGCAAAGTTCTCACTAGTTAATGAATTATGGGGCGAGGGTGCAAACGATTTATCTTTTGGAGCACTTGAAATAACCAAAGCTGACAAATAGCACAGTTCCGTCAGCCAATAACAACAACAACAGCTCAACACCTTGCAACGCTACTCAGCCGTTGCGTTGACAGACGTCGGCAAAAAGGAAACATCTCGCAACGTGCGTACATATATCGTGTATGAGTGAGTGAGTGTTGAAGCGTGGGCACATGAATCTCAATTCATGTGTTTGGATTTGTTGGTGTATTCGCTTGATGAAAATAACATCAATCGAGGCGGCTGTCAGTTGCATTACAACTATAATTGAATATTGCTCTGCTATTAAGAGCGGCTGCTGACATATTTTTGTTTGTGTATCGACGTACATTGCACGTCGAGTACATACACACATATTTATATATGTACATATGTATGTTGGAAAAGTGAGATACCCAGGAAGAAATATTTAAGCTGAATGTGTATGTACATTGATACACAGGAGTACAGAAAAACTATAGTTTGAGGAGATACATCACTTTGTAGGCCAGACTTCGGACGCGGAATTGTGCTAAAAAGCACACATACTTTCTATAACTTAAAAACAGTCTCTCAGTCACACCAATACCCTTAAAAAAGGTGACACCTCCATGCATAACACATAGTATGCCTTACATGGATTTATTTGGATGGTCACATAAACAAACTCATATAATTTCTCTCTCCCTATGACGCAATGACGTAAAAAGGCCGAAATGCTTCGTGAAATATATGTACGTTGTGTTTTGAAATAGAAATTCATCACTATAATTCTCGGAGTTTCGTAGATAAAATTTGGAGGGGTTTCGATATTTCATATATTTGTCTTTTTATAAATAATGATATTAAGAAATTTTCTCAAAAATATTATGTAGCAAAAATAAGATACTTGTTGCGATTCTAAATAGTCTGGACCATTTGATGTGTACTTTTAAGTGTTTTAGCCAGTCTAAAAGTATTAAAAAATATGAAATCTATAATGTGAGTATAAAAATTTAAATAACATATGAAATTTAGTGTGGAAAATCTAAGAAATCAGTTATTTATTCTAGGTCCTAACTGTATGTAAATGTCCTTATAAAAAAAAATGGACTATATTTCATTTCATATTGTATTATAACTACAAAATTCATTCAAAAATCACCATCTCAGTTCTTTATCCTTTACATCCCCACAGGGTATATCGCCATATGCATGTAAAATAATTTCCAGAGTTATGTGCATGTTGCAGAGGTTCCCTGCATAGTACACATACTTATAAACTTAAAATGGAAAGCAGATCTTTTAGAGGCGCGTGAAAGATTCTTAATTTTCGTTTGATGATGTAGGGCAGCATTTTTTGAGGTGGGGACGTGTGCGTTAGGTAAATATATACTGATGCCATAAACTTTCATATCAACAGGCAGTCGTCGCAAGTGGCTGCCACCAGTAGTTCATTAGGTGAGTAGGCTCACCGAATTGAACTATTTAATACCATATATTGCATCTATGTTGATGTTGCTAGCCATGATTCATTAACAACGTGTGAAATTTGGTTATTAGTAGAGAGCAATTAGAGGAGTGGAAAGAGATATTTCATGGCTGGCCTGAAATTTTGTAATTTTTTTCATTCCTTTCGACACATGTGTTCTTATAAACATATTGATGGTCTTCTTATGAACATTGTTTTGTGAACTCAAAACTCCTAACTGATAGGCAGTGACCGACTGAATTGGATTGAATATTGGGGTTATATGTATGTACTTCCAATCATAATGCCTTAATATAATTAACAATGGAAAATATCGGTACACAAGTTCTTTCACTTCCATTATAATCCTATTTGTGGACCTTATATTATTTTAAAATAGATATGTATGTTTTGTTTTTTTTATTCCAAAAATGGGGGGAAACAATTGATATCTCTCCTAGCCTCATATATTGGTTTCGTTCCCTTTGTTTGCCTTTATTAAAATCTTACAACCGATTAACTCGCTCCGAGCATTATTTATACTTTCACAACATTGTTGAGTTAGATTCATAGTTTCCTGTAATTTAATGCAACATAACTTGGTTATGAGAAAAAACCATACTTTTACATGGCATCTCAATGATTCTGGTATACTACAGTCACAATTTCTTTGACAGGTCTTTTCAAGTTTTAATAATCTTAAAAAACTGGAAAACATGTATTCGAGCCAGCAGCATCTAATCACTCTCCATAGCCAATAAAAATGTTCACGAATGTGGACCTAGCGCAAGTAAAATACACATTGCATTCAAATGAAATTATCCATAATAATCAATATATGTATATTTAGATTCATATCTACTTTTAATATCTATCAATTACTTGATTGACAATTAACGTTGACAGGCATAAAGCCTAAGCCGAAAGAATTGTCGCTGTCACAACCAACTAGTTAAATGATTTGTATCGGAATATGGGCTACTTTGATGCTAACCCTACTACAAAGTAATCAATGATATCAATTATTACGAAATATAGGGTGAAATCTCTTAGCAGCGCATGTTGTTTCGCCTTTGATTGCTTGTCGACTCATTCATGCTCTATAATTATTTGTGTCTGTGTATAACGAATAGTGGGTGTTCTTTTTTGTTGAAAAACTAAGACTTATAAGAAGCTATGTTTTACCAAATTACGCCAATAAAGTCAGGCAAGCCTCGTCTTTCGCCTCGTCAAGCACTAGAGTGTCGAATCGAACAAACTGTAGTTACCAATCAAACCAACATTTGAACTGTATTGTGCTTTTGTTTTATTTTTATACATTACTATAAATCGCGACAATTAATTAAATGTTAAGGCTCTTTTATAAAAAATAAAAACATAAACAATATAAAAATGTAGTAAAAGTAGAAAAAACGTTAATTTCGGTTGCACCGAAACTATATAACCTTTCAAAAATACAAAATATTCTTTACTAGATTTTATCGGTAAAATTGCTTCGGAGCTATACGCTATAGTGATCCGATTTGAACAATTTCTTTGGAGACTACAGAATTGCCTTGGACAGCAACCAATACGAAATTTTATCTATTTGTTTCTTTATCTACATAAATATATGTATGCCAATCGGCATTATACAACTAAAATAATAATTTATGAAATAGAATTTTCAATTGGTAGATAGATGTCTGTCACCTTTAACTTGAAATTGCCTTCCAATTAGGTATGAGTGGATCCATCTCAGTGCACTACGTTTAATGCCCCATCTCACCGTTAACATAAATGAATGAGTGGGAGGTAGTAGACCTCCCACCGATGAAACCGTGTTGTTTACTGGCAATTGTATTAGATATATCGTCAAATAAAGAAGGTTACTACACAATCACTTGATTCCCATCGGCCAGTTTGTTTAACAGTTATATGCATTAATGCTTCATTATCTGGGGAATTTGAAGATTGAAGATAACGGAGTTTTTTAACGCTTGGTCTACTGCTTGGGGTAGCAAAATTACAAATCATCCTGGTCGCCTCATTTTAGAATTTTTAAGTCAAACAAACCTAACGACTTTAAACAATTGCACACAAAATACCATTCAAAAGGGAAATAAAGGTTCAATAATAGACCTAATGTTTACTAACGACGCGCTTAGCAGGCATACTAAGTAGAAGGTGTCAGATACATATGTATGTACACAAATAGCGACCATAAGGTTATAATTGCTGAAGTTTCGTTCTCCAAAGAAACGGATCTCTGTCGGAGAAATACCTTTCGAAAACGAAGTTGACGGCAAAAGGAATTTGATACCGATGTTTTTGAAAGCGCCTGGAATGGGGCAAAGCTCCCAGGTGAATACGCCGCCCACTTAGTATCGGTGCGGAATGAACTAGTTGTAGCATGTGACGCAACTATGCGCAGGACGAGATATAATAACAATCGAAAGCCGGTATACTGGTGGAACGAAGAAATCGCCAAGCTGAGGAAGCTCTGTCACTCAGCTAGACACCTCCAGCATAACCAGAGAGGAAAACGCCTCAGGAAAGCATTTAAATACTAAAAAAAATATCCTGAAGTCAGCCATTACCCGTAGTAAAAGATCATGTTTCGAAAAATTCTGTGAAGATGCAAGCATAGACCCCTGGGGAACGGCATACAATATTTTTAAGTCGAAGTTCAAAGATAAGTCGCAGCAACCTAAGAACGCATCATTTATGACAAATGTTGTCGAATCATTATTCCCGATACTTGCCCCATTTCCTATGTTAAGCGCAGCGAAGCTACAGAGCCACCCCTATTAGTGAAAAAATTCAAAAACTTCAAAGCGCCTGGAATATATGGTATACCAAATAGAACTCAGAAATAATCTTTTAACGCACTAAGGGAAGTAATTGATACTACGAAGTGTTCAATTACTGTTAAAAGATGAAAAAGTAGTTCAGAAAAATACTGCGCGCTAATATCCCTGGATGTGAAGAATGCATTCAACTCCGCAAAGTGGGCAAATATAATAAGAGAACGAAATACGCGCTCTTCATTATCTGATAAATATTATAATGAGTTACTTTCAAAATAGGAGATTGTTATTCGACACGGACGAGGGCACTCAGAGATACACTATCTCCCGTGGAGTACCGCGAGTGTGCTTAGATTACCGCAACCAAAAACAAACGCATATGTGGATGATCTGATAGTGGTAGCAGTGGCTAAACATCTGGATGACATTCGGCTCAAATTAATGACTGCAGAAATGGTTTGCGCTAATGGTTTGTTACCATGAGTTTAGAGTTGGCTGAGCAAAAAATAGAAGTTTTGCTCAGAAGCTCCAGGAAAATTGAAGAGAGTATATCGCTCATCATAGGAGAATGTGAGATTACTTCACAGCCAAAGTTGAAGTACCTTGGTGTAGACTCAAGACTCAAATTGACTTGGAAAATACGACATGTAAAGCAAATAAAATATGTAATGCTTTATCTCGGATGATGACAAATAAAAGCTGTGTGCGCTTCAGCCAATGATTTTTAATAGTTAAGGTAATGAGTTCAATTATACTGTATGCAGCTCCAATATGAATACAGGCGCTAGACATAAAGCGGGACGAGTTTGCGCGAATATATAATTTACCAAAGTCGTCTACCGCAGCAAAAAGAAAGAAAAAAATCAAAAGCATCGCAATGTGGCAGCAACGGTGGCAAACTTCATCCAACGGACAGTGGACCCTCAGACTAATTGTCGATTTAGCTTAGTGAACAGATACACAACATGGGGACCTAGATTTCCACCTGACTCAAATACTCAGTGGTCACGGGTGCTTTAGAAGCTACCTATCAAACTATCAGCTACCTAAAAACATCGTTGTCCGACGTGTACAGAGTGTTTAGAATACTCTATTGATGCCCTTGGTTTTCAATTATAAGGGAAATGCTGAAAATCACACTTTAAGGTAGTCTCACGGTGGAAAATTTGAATGCACTTATGTGCGAGTCCTCTGTAAAGTGGAAAGCTGTCAGCGAAGCGGCAAATCTAATTATGACAAGAATGAGACATTTAGAACAGATTAGGCGTCAGTCGGTCCTTACAATAGCAGAGACTTAAATGTTTTCTTCTCTCCCAAGAAGTAATACTTTGTCCAGTGGTCCTGTGAGAGAGAAATGAGATGGGAGTAAGTTAGGTTTAGCGGATTAAAGTCTCGCACTCCGGCATTCGATGCTTCCTCCTACAAAAAAAAAATCTGCGGTTCCGATAAATGAGCAGCTTCTTGGAGAGAAAAGTACGCATACAAAATTTAAGATCGATATCTCAAAAACTGAGGGATTAGTTGGCGTATGTACAGACGGACAGACGGTTATCGACTTAGCCCATTTATATACTATGTATGTACTTTATAGGGTCTCCGTTATTTCCCTTTAGGTATTACAAACTCCGTTGGAAACTTAATATACCTTGTTCAGGGTATAAAACGCAACAATTTGACCCCTGTATATTTTTGTGAACGTACTTAAATGAGCTAGTTGAATTCAAAGTCAATGACGTCGAATAATATTCAAACACATGCGCACATTAATAGCGAGACCCATATAGATACTGCCTGTTGGCGCCAGCTGAACCCACATTTTTGTACTTCTATGCATGGATATAACTTACTTACCTATACCTATTCCTGTTCGCACACATTCATACATATGTTTGAACCACTGGTGTACAGAACATAAGCTTTGCCTCAATGAGGCTTTTGTTGTTTATCAAAATATTGATGGACGTGTGCATAGCGCGATGCGGCATCGTGTATAGCAGATCCATTAAACATTTGCATACATAGATATGCTTAGATTTTTGTTTGTATTCCCTGTTCACCGGTCGACAGCGGCACAGGTAGAACAACCTATATAGTACATACAGAGCTACATTTGTATGCGAATGTTTATCGCCATGTGCTTACAAACAAATAATCGCTCGTAATAAAATGCCAAAAGCGTGCCACATGTTGGCCCTGTTGCATGTTGGTTGCTTGCTGTTTTTATTCAGCGGCAACAGCAATTCATATCAGCAGTATTGAGTATTTATGGCTAACAGCGAATCATAGGAGAAATGTACCTACCCGCTGGAGTTTGTGTGTGAAAGTTTGTTGCACAAGCCCGTAGCATGTGTTTGTATAAACTCTATCACTCTTGTTGATTGTTGACTGTTGGCGGTTGACTCGTGCTCTTCAATACTGCGGAATTTCTGCATCTTTTCAAATTTTGCTTATTTGTGCAGTTGCTGTTGCTGTTATTTCTTATGCTTGTTTAATTTAATAACGGTATGCAAAGCAATGAAATGAAAGCAAATGGATTTGAATGTGTTGCACATAGTTTTATATACTTATATGTATGTACATTTACTTGTATGTGTGTATATATGTATGAGATTCTTGTTTAGTGACTTAATCCCCAGTTAGTTTAATATGTTTTCATACCAAAGAAGAAGAAGAAGTGTGTAGAAATATTTATTGTACAAAAAAAGTTAGGTACCGAGATCACATATGTACCTATATATTTCCCGAAATACTTACATATTTGTTTATAAAATTTTAGTTGAAACAAGAAAAAAATGTTAACTTGGGCTGCACCGAAGCTGATATACCCTCCACAGGTGCATTTCTTTTAGTAACTATGTGTTCATTTTATATGGAAGCTACATACATATATGCTATAGTAATCCGATCTGAACAATTTTTTTGGAGATTATATTGTTGCCTTAGAAAATAAGCTGTGCCAAACTTCGTGAATATATGTATCTTGTCAAATGCAAAAGTTTTCCATACTAGAACTTTTTTCCGATCGTTCAGTTTGTATGCAGCTATATGCTATAGTTAACCGATCTGAACCATTTCTTCGAAAATTACATTGTTGCCCTAGAAAATAATCCATACCAAATTTTGTGAATATATCTTGTCAAATGCAAAATTTTATATACAAGAACTTTTTTCCGATCGTTCAGTTTGTATGACAGCTATATGCTATAGTAAGCCAATCTGAACAATTTCTTCGGAGATTACATTCTTGCCCTAAAAAATAACCTGTGCCAACTTTTGTGAAGATACATTGTCAAATGTGAAAGCTTTCTATACAAGAACTTGATTCCGATCGTTCAGTTTCTATGGCAGCTATATGTTATAGTGGTCCGATATCGGCAGTTCCGACAAATTAGCAGCTTCTTGAAGAAGAAATGACGTTTGCAAAATTTCAAGACGATATCTTAAAAACTGAGGGACTAGTTCGTATATATACAGACAGACAGACAGACAGACGAACATGGCTAAATTGACTCAGCTCAATATACTGATCATTTATATACTTTATAGGGTCTACGACGCTTCCTTCAGGGTGTTACAAACTTCGTGACAAACTTAATATTCCTCGTTCAGGATATAAAAACTTAACTGTTTCACTAAAAAAAGAGATTTTCGAAACTTTAATCAGTTAGTAGCTCCCTTCGAAAAGCATGCCATATAGGAATGGTAGAAGACCAATGCTTTCATCGCATTGTTTCATATGATTTCGGAGACGGGCAATGAAGCAGTAAATATAGGCCGAAGAAAGGGACATAACGGAAAGGCAATAAAGTTTAGATTAGTTCATCAAGAGAGGATTAAACCAGTAAACTTCCAAATGACCTTCATTCGAATGACGAGATGTCAGTTCGTCCGTCGATGCATTCATCCACAGGGTGTGTCCGGAAAACACCGCCTTGTTAAATTTTTTTTTATATTGCAAAATCGGTCGGTGAATTGCCTCTGTTAGGACTTTTTGCAGGACTAAAGGAATACCAGTAACAATTTTTACTTCTTTTCGTGACGTAGTTTGTCGGCTCAAATATTGCCCGAAATATGCTGTATAAATTCGTTCGAAAGCTCGAAAATCTTTATATTAAGTATATGGGGTTTGATCGGGTCCCGATATATGGGATTTCACCAAAAAGTGGTCGGTGCCACGGTCATCGTCCAATTTCTACGCCGGCACCCATAAAGCTATCTCATAACATTTCGGTGGTCAAATTTAAGGTCTCTGGCGTATTTATTCTTCTTCTTTACTGAGGTGGAAACCGCTTACGCGGTTATAGCCGAGTTAATAACCACGCGGCAGTTGTTTCTTCCTTTTGCAAGGTTGCGCCGATTGGAGATTCAAAGCTCGAAATCCAGGTTCTTCTCCACCTGGTCCCTCTAACGGAGTGGAGGCCTTCCTATTCCTCTGCTTTTCCCGGCGAGTTTCGTCCATTCGGACGACATTACCTAGGCAGAGTAGGCGCTGTCTTTTAATTCGCTGAACTATTCAATGTCGTCGTATATCTTATACAGCTCATCGTTCATGCCTCTGCACCATATAGCAGTACGGGAATAATGTGTGCCTTATAGAGTTTTGTTTTAGTTCGTCGAGAGAGGACTTTACTTCTCAACTTAGTCCGAAGTAGCACCTGTTGCTAAGAGTTTTGCTTCGCTGCCTTATCCGCTTTGGAGAAAGCAGAACTAACGTCGCGGTAAATACATATTTTTCGAGCTATTTCCACAACACTTGATTTTTTTCTGTAAAGTAGCCTCTGAGGTCCTGCATACTCAACTCTCTTCTCATCTTTTGCTTTCTTTTCCAAATACCTTTCGACTTACTGCTCCACATAAGTCACCAAGGTGTTTCTAGAAACTCGGGCTATTAACAATATCGCATTTCGAGATGTACACCGCTGCTATAAAATAAAATCCTAATGAACAAGCTTTGAATTGATTTGGGGCGAGATTACTGTTCGCCACGGCAATAGTAATATTATATATATGTACATATACAAGTATATATATAGGGCTTGACGACAGAGCATATGCTGTTTATTTCGGTTTTTACATGGCTGAGGCAACTGATAGAAAGTATCATACGTAGTCTATGCATTTACGCAGTTATCAGGTGGAACGCTTAGTAAACCTATTATGGTGGAATAGTAATGAGCGGAATTAAACAATAGAACGTATGCTAAATAGTTGTAACGGTAAAGCACTGCTTTTGATTGTAGACAAAAATTTAAATAATCAATCAGCCAATGAAGCATAAAAACACCTTGAAAAATGTTTAAAACACAGCACCCAACACAAAAGCACGTGGCATGCGTCAGTGGCGTTTTTTAATGACACTTCCGCTCAATAGCTGTCAAATTATGTAGATAAATACTTATACAATGCAATACTTAGTACTGGAGGGTATTATGGTACAGCTGTGTTCTGAAATTCACGCTAAGTTAGTTTTTATACTCTCGCAGCAAAGTTGCTAAGGAGAGTATTATAGTTTTGTTCACATAACGGTTGTTTGTAAGTCCTAAAACTAAAAGAGTCAGATATAAGGTTATATATACCAAAGTGATCAGGGTGACGAGTAGAGTTGAAATCCGGATGTCTGTCTGTCCGTCCGTGCAAGCTGTAACTTGAGTAAAAATTGAGATATAATGATGAAACTTGGTACACGTTTTTCTTGGCTCCATAAGAGTTAAGTTCGAAGATGGGCAAAATCGGCCAACTGTCACGCCCACAAAATGGCGAAAACCGAAAACATGTAAAGTGTCATAACTAAGCCATAAATAAAGATATTAAAGTGAAATTTGGCACAAATGATCGCATTAGGGAGAGGCATATTTAGACGTAATTTTTCTGGAAAAGTGGGCGTGGCCCCGCCCTACAAATTTTTTTGTACATATCTCGGAAACTACTATAGCCATGTCAACCAAACTCTATAGAGTTGTTTCCTTCATTTCCATATACAGTTCAAAAATGGAAGAAATCGGATAATAACCACGCCCACCTCCCGTACAAAGGTTATGTTGAAAATCACTAAAAGTGCGTTAACCGACTAACAAAAAACGTCAGAAGCACTAAATTTTACGGAAGAAATGGCAGAGGAAGCTGACGTTAGGAACCAATGACAGCGGAATAAAACTTTACACAAATACGGTATTTGAAAAATATGTAAATGACGGATAATGAAATCTCGATTATCACTTTATCATGCGAAAGTATAAAATGTTCGGTGACACCCGAACTTAGCTACACTCATCGTCAAATTTCTACCCCCGTCTTTTGTCTTTGTCTTGGGTGTAAAATTTTAGAATATACATAAGTATTAGGAAAAATTCTCGGGTGGGGAATGACGACTAGACTGCTACATAGTATGCAATGTAAGTGTCATTGGGCCACGGGAGAGGAATCAATGTCATGAAATACAGTGCAGTGCGGCTCACTCGCCAAATTGGCTCTCTACCAGATAACTGCAACGAGTACGATTAAATCAGAACAAACACTCGTGCCAAAAACATAATGAAATCAATTCAGTTCATCATAGACAACATTGTTGATCAATTCAAGTACTCGCCAGCGTCAACTGATTTGATGCAACACGAACAATCTCTTCTTTGGCAATCACGATCGAGTAAACGGTATGGCTGGCTCCGGTTCAAATCGTATCATTTCAGTTCATAGCGTTGCGACGATTGTTTGAATCGATGTGAAACTGCGAGTACACTACGAGTAAATCTACGAGTACAGCAGACAACAACAATTTTGTCCTGGATTGATTTGAATCAAGTGTGGCAAAAAATGTATCAGCTTTGAACATTATACAAGAAAAGTTTTATCGCGATATATTGCGAATTTTTTTGTCTACTGGAAAGTAAAATATGCAATTGTTTTATACGTGAAGTAGGCGTGGTGTTTGTCCGATTTCGTTCATTTAGAATTGGTTGAGTAACTTTTCATTATGTCATGACATGTACATATATGATGTGAAACTAATTTTTTTGTATGCTTACTTAACGAGTTATCGAACATTTAGTGGCTTTCAACATAACAGTTTTATTGGGCGTGGGCGTGATAACTATCCAAATTCACAGATTTCCACAGCTTTTGAGGAGGTGCCAAAAGAAATATCAGCATGTTTGTATGTATGTACATATATAGATATACACACAGTGGACCAAAAAAGTTTACATACACTTAGTTCTATTAAATTACGACACGTTTATTTGTTATAAAATGAATAAATTTTGTGGTTTTTTTTATCCATTTCAAAAGATGTATATTTAAAATGCTCCCCACTCAATTTCTAGTATTATTTCTGGGTATTTTGATCCACTAAGTCCATGATCCAGCTTTTTGGCCTTAGGATATGCTAAATTTAATGTTAAATATACATATTTTGAAATGGATAGAAAAAAACCACAAAATTTATTCAATTTATAACAAATAAACGTGTCGTAATTTAATAGAACTAAGTGTATGTAAACTTTTTTGGTCCACTGTATACAGATATTATGGGATACCAGTACCTAATTACAGTTTTATATCTGAATTAACTATGAATTAGTTATAGCACTTTATAAAGGGTGATTCATTTCGAGTTTCGCTATTTTTTTTTAAGAAAAAACACAAAAATTTCATATTTAACGGGGGATTTATATTATCATTCGAAAGAACATTCTTTGACATTTATTTTTTGAAGATTATTTGTTTCAAATGTTGGTTGCGGCTACGCCTCAGTACATCCGGTGAGTCCAATTTTCGATGACTCGTTTTGCTCCAAGGCCGGAAATGTGAAAATATCTGCTCACCGAAGTGTTTTTTTTTAATAAATCCCTTGATTTATGCGATGTGTGGAAAGTAGAACCGTCTTGCTGAAATCAAATGTCGGCGAGATCAGGCACGATAACGGTCGCCATTGACAGGCATGGTTTTTGAAGAAATATGGACCAATGATTCTACCGGTCTAGAAACCACACCAAATCAATATTTTTTCTGGATGAAATTGCATCTATTGAATCTCTTCAGGTTGCTTTTCGTCCCTAATGCGGCAAGTTTGCTTGTTTCCATACCAATTGATCCAAATTCGTCTCGAAATCATTGGATCTTCTGGGAACGATGCCGCTTAGAAAGATCGAGCAGCTTCAGTTCTTGCATAATCTGCATTTAATACGCTTTAATTTAAGATCTCGACGTAAAATGCGCCAAGTCGATCCAAACGTCAGCCCAAGTTGTTGTGAACGAGTCTCCATTGTCTTCGTGCACACACTGCGTGCTGGACGTGGTTTATTCGGTCGAAAATCATTTATTAATGAATGCTGGATCTCTAGATGGGTGATGGTGTTGCGCATAGTACACTCAATAGGCCGATCAAGTTTACCATAAGTTGAGGGAAGAGCGCGAAACACATTCTTAACAGAACGTGAATTTTCTTTTAAAGTTTCTATACTTGCTTGAACAACCAGAGTTTGAATGCTTGCTTTAAAGTTAAATTCCAACAAATATTGCACTTGAAAAACAAAGAAAGTAAGTTTGTATATTGCCTGCAAATCATTGAACTCACATTCTCAACTCATTCGTCTGTATGGGTCGAATGTTAACATATATATTATAATAGAACAGAACAAATTGAAAAGCTTAGTTACGCATTTGAACATAAGTACATGGGAAAATTAAGTTTGTATAATTGGTCAATAAAGTCATGCTCGTTAATAAGGCGAATAGTTAAAATGGTGTTTTTTAGGCACACCGAATTGAATTGCTCAACATCATTCGTCTCCAGAATACGTGAGCTGGTCGTATCATCATTTGCGAAAACACAAAAGATTCCTCTGTCGATAAGCTATTCCAGTTTATCCCGGATGTGCGGTTTCCGTAGACTCCATTTAGATGACTGAAAAGTAAAAGATAGATCACCGTAAACACTCATATGTAAACAATTTTTACCAGGTATAGCATCGGCGAAACCACCAAGCACCTCTATGCACCTGTGCACAATTATTTTTACTAACATCCTTATCGTGATCATGCGTTGAAAATGGCATTCCCAAATGATAAGTTAAAGAATCGATAGCAGTACCGCTGTAATTACCCACTTTCAACAAAGCAAAGTTTTTTGACTCGCCACCAATACGAAACTGTGAATATTTCGCGTAGTATTTTTTACCGTTACGTCTTGCCAATTGAATATACAACTCCTGTTCACAGCTTTTAGTGAGCACGTGTAGTTTTTCTAAACCAATCCAATAGTTTCCCTTTAAATCTCCAAATCCTTCCTTATATTCATCCCAAGTTCTATAAAAATCCACTGAGTCGCTTACACGGCGTTGAACAACTATCCATCCCCCAAAATCAACGTCCTCCTCGCAAAACACTTCCAATTCGCTGATATTCAACTTTTCTATATTAATTTTATAAATGCCACTCCTCAATTTCTTTGCTGCTGCTTTCATACAACTAGACGGGTACAATGATCTGAAATAAACAGCTAATAATTATAAACACGGTTCCATAACTAGTTTATTATTTTTACCGTGTCGGAACTAACTCCTTTTCGTTAATCGGAACTAACTCTTTTTCGTTAATCGGAACTAACTCCTTTTCGCTTATCGAAACTTTATTTGAAAAAGTATTTTGCACATCTATCCAGTCTTTTATGTATTTTTTAGCGACACCCAATTGCACAACACAATTGCACTTGCAATCGCACACTTTACTTGTCCCATTATCTTTAACGAGGCCACATCTGCTAGGAAAAAGCAAAATACAATGCGCCAAAATAATTAAAACGAAACGAAGCATTTTTCCGTGAGTTGCGCGAACTCTTCGGCTCCGAATTATAACTGCTACTTGCTGACAGATGAACTCAATCAAGTAAAGTGTTGTACACAGGGTTTACTTAAGATTTATATCGTTTATTTCGTTATTTAAAATACAAAATGACTTAACATCACTTTTCACAAGTTTACAATAGGCGGATCAATGATATACTTGTAGAATAGCAACTACTTGTTTTGAAAGAGATTTAGAATTTTGGTTATAATTTGATTGCGTTTGATAGCGATGTTAAGCTTTCGCACACATATCTAATATAGTGTAGAGAATCCTAATGAAAAAACTCAATTTTTCATGAAACGTTCTTTTGCATTTTAGTTGATGATAGGTATAGTACCTTTACCCAAATGCAGCTGTTTATAAAAGGAATTTATAATTTGTGGAGTGCGATAAGAATTTAATTAATTAGGTACTGACTTAATTGCATTAGGTTTAGTTTTACACAAAACTGATTGAAATAGATCTAGAGTTATATAAAGAATTATTTTCAAGAAAAAATAAAACACATATAATTTAATCCAATGACTAAAAAGTTAGCTTTATTATAAAAATAAGGGTATGTCAATGTTTTAAAAATTATTTCGGGCAAGTTACCGCCGCGGTTGGAATGATTAAATTTCAGTCGAGAGGCCCGATTTTTGACCACTTTTTGTAGCAAGGGTTTTCCATTGACTGTAACATTACGGGAAACGTCGTTTTTGAAGAAATTTGGATGAATGTGTCCCTCTGCCCATAGACTGCACCAAACAGTGACTTTATATAGCAATATTGTCAATGTGACAGTTTTGATTATTAACGCACACATTCAAACAAAAATGAGCTTTATTGCTGAATAATTTTCCTGCGATGCGTCCGGATCATTACTTTGGTAATAAAGAAGTAAGTCGGTTTATTATTAAATGGCAAACCAAACTGAGTATAAATTAGGTAACAGCTGACAAAAAGAATTATTTTAAAAAGAGATTTACCTCATTGAATCCTACACGTCTTAAACAAACATCTGTTTTATAAAAGTGAAGGATAATGAGATTATTTTATTTCCGGATGAATGACTGTCTGTGTGCCCGTCTGTCCGCTGTATTAGCAAGCGATAAGACAGTTTGAGGATCTGGTATTTTAATCGAAATCACACTATATAACGTGGTTACTTCTTAAGTGCCTACTTAGTCCTAAGTAGCACCTGCTTGAAAGAAAAAGTTGTTGTTGATGCTGACACTGGTTCAAAAATAGACGAAATTATCTACGAATTCGAAGTTATGACTGTCAAAAGTGACGTGGGAGCCTAGTCGCGAGTGCGACGACAGTTTGTTTGAAGATATTTCGTCTTGTCACTAACATACCCATTTGCTTCGCTACCTTATCCATTCTGGAGTAGGCAGAACTATTGGCGCGGATGTTTGTTGGGGCTAATATCATCATGCTATATATAATATATATGACTATCAATATCATCCGCTTACGCCAGCAGTTGTATACTCTTATAGAAGATTGTACCATCCCTATATTTAGTTCTGCAGCTCCAATTATTTTCTCCAAGAGTAAATAGAAGAAGTCACATGAAAGAGAGTCGCCTGGTCTAAAACCTCGTTTGGTATCAAGCGGCTCGAAGGGGGCCTTCCCGCTCTTGATGGGAGCTTTTAGTATTGCTCAACGTAAGTTTGCTCTGCCGTATTAGCGTTGCGAGGATATCAAGTTCAGACATAGCGGCGTAAAGGCAGTTCCTTTTCTTACTGTTGAAGGTGGCTTTAAAGATGATGAAGAGGTAGGCTCGAGTCTTTCACACACTATGCTCAATGAGACTTTATATGCGATAATAAAGGGGCATATCCCATTAACCGCCGTGTCGACCGTATTTTCATAGATTTTTCGAGAATTACCCCTGTCGACCAGGTTGTCAAACTCTTCATTCTCACGCATTTCGGCGCCTCTCTTTTTGGTCTTCGAACGCTTCTCGCTTTCCTCGTCAGCTTTCGGTATCTATCCCATCCTGCACGTGTTTTGGTCGATAGTAACGTTACGAGGTAGGCAGTCTGATCTCTCTCCAATGCGACTTCTCATCGTGGCAGCTGCTCTTTTACCTTTTCCGAATACCAATGGTTTCGTTTGCAGCTGTACGAAAGGATCTTAAATGCCGTACCACAACGAGAAGAAAATCATTCGGCTGTCTGTTGTAATTGCAGCTTTTCAACGTTGAACCTTCCTTTTTGTTGACAGGCGTTTTTTGCTGCGCAAAGGCGGGTGCGTATCTTCACTGCAACAAGATAGTGATCCGGGTCGGCACGGAGACATGTCTTCCGTCTATCACAACATGATCGATCTCGTTGGAGTCTTTGCAATCCGTATACACCCAGGTAGCTTGATGAATTTTTTATGCTGCAATTTAATATTACAGATAACCATGTTTTGGGCCCCGGCGAAGTCAATCAGCTTCAACCTATTTGGGGATAATTCATCATGGAATCTAAATATACCGGCCGTAGTGCCAAACATACCTTCTGTCCCCACCCTGGCGTTAAAGTCGCCAAGCACGATTTGGACATCGTGGCGAGAGCAGCTTTAATAGGTGCGCTCAAATCGCTCATACTTGCAAAATTCTGCTTTAGCCACATCGTCCTTCTCTTCCATCGGGGCGTGGGCGCAAATCAGCGATATGTTGAAGAACTTCGCTTTTATGCCATTATTCGGCGACGGAGTCTCTCTCCCACCACAAATATGGTTACAGTAGTAAATACCATAAGGACCTTTTCTCCTAAGTTCTTGTCCCGTCCATCACGTTTCTTGGACGGCGGTGATGTCAGCCTTTACTCTAACGAGGACGTCGACCAGCTCTTCCCAATTAAGGGACCGGACATTCCAAGAGCATGCTCTTAAATCATAATTCTTAACACGTTTGTAGGGGCCACTTAGTTGTTGTTTCCTTTTCATTGTCATGGTTCTTAACGTGGCGCGTAACAAACCCAGCGCACAACCCTGGAGAGGGAATGTTTATTGGCTACGCAGAGAATACTTGGTTTAAGACCGGAAGTGGTGAGCTGCTTGAGGTACATGTAAAATAATCGTTTCTGGCCACTCTCAAGTGAATTGAGCTCAGAGAACTTTCCTCACTTGAGTGCACCTCTACACATGTGAAAGCTCTTCGTGTAAATATGTAGAACATTTCAGTTATACAAATATGAGTATGATTCGCAAGGAAATCATGTATAATCTGATCGCTACTGATTCAAATTTGTTCTTCGTCGCTGATTTGAAGACAAACTGTTCGATACGGATTAGTATTCGAGTATGAATTCAAAGTTGACAATGGAGAATTGAAATTGAAGAGGCAATGCTCTTGCCAGTATATATAATAAGAGCAAGAACTTTTTTTATTTTAAGGGTAAGAATTTCTTGAAATAATATAAATTCTTTTCAAAATTCATTAATATAGATATTAAGTAACCCGAGGCTGTGAACACAACGAGGGATACCAAAAGACAACTTCATCGATAATGAGCGAGAAAACAGTCCCTGCCTGAATACCGTCCTAGTATCAATAGATGAGACTGATACTGTTGTATTTCATATATTTTCTAGGATGTATGTATGGTAAAAGTTTTCGTGCATTTCCTTTGCTTACGCTTCGTTATCCTTTTACTCTCGCAACAACGACTTTTTGTATTATCTGACTCGACCGTCTAGGATCACTTCCGATATTTACTTAATGCATTGTAGTATAAATAACTTAAGCGTGATCGAATATGTGGGTCACTGTAAGTTAGTTACTGTAAGAAATGCACGCGTGAAGGATATTGTGACTTCGGTGCAGTTCAGGGTAAACCTTTATCGCCAAGAAACTGTGTGCTACAACAAAAAATTGATATAGGCCTCGAGAATATTTTCTGATGATGAATACATTGGCACTAAATAAAATCATTTTTGAGCTACTAGAACGCATTGTTGTCCGGTGCTGAGTTTACCATCCCTTCATTGTAATATATCATGGCAAAAGTTATTATGCCATGACATGTTCGTTGCCTCGGTGCAATATGTGCATCATTAATCATCCAAGCAAGAAAAAATATTTCACCTGTTCTATTTGCTTAGCCTCTTGCTTTTGCACTACAAACAGCGTTATGAAAGAAAAATTAGGGGTTATGCATAACCATTGGATTAATAAAATGTCTACACATTATTGTTTAAAATTTATGGCGAAAGTCCTTTTTATATTTTTTATTCAAAAATCACAGAATACAAGAAGACGACACGATTGGTTATAAAATCGACCTAATTCGCGATTCATAACGTCAATATACATATAACGTATTTGTCTCTCAATCGTGCATTAAAAAAAAATAAAAGGGCAAAACTATTGCATTTTATATTTATGACATTTTAATTTAGTATCATTGGCTTCCATCTCTTAATATCGCGAGGATGTTCTTTCCAATTTTGGCTTATTTAAAAAATATAATTTTGTAAAAAAAAAAATTGCATAGTATATTTAAATGTAATTGGTTTCACGGCACCTAATTGAAAAGCTTCAGACTTGCGCTAAAGGATCAAAAAAAGACATCAAGGTTACCAAGCGGTTGAAGTTTTACGATTATTACAAAATACCATTTCAAGAGGAGCAGCATTTTTCAATAATAATTTTAGCTAGTGGTATCGCGGAAAGAAAATCTTGCGTAGAGGCCGCTATGATAGATATACTTGTATGCAAGTAGTAATGATGCTTCCTTTTTGGGAAACGTAATGGTAGCTCTATTTGCCTAATTTTTACATTTCTCTGTACTTGCCTAATCAGAGCTTGAGTCATAGTTCATTAACTTCAAAAAGGAGATTTCGTACGAATAATACAGTTATAAAAACGAAAGTAGATAGACTACAAATCAATGATCTCGCATTCTCAACTGATTCGTTTGCCTCAGTCGAATATTAAGAGATCTATTACAAGTATAATAAAAATCCTTAGTTACACATTTAAATACAAGTACATGGGAATATTGCAATTTATAATTGGTTAAAATAGACATGCTAGTTAATAATGCATATAGTTAAAATGGATTATTTTCTTAGATACATCTAAAATCATTGCTTAACGTTAACTGTCTCCATAAATTTGGGGTTGGTCGTATCATCATTTGCGCATATAATAGAGGCTCCTCTTTTTTTAAGTGATTCCAGTTCACACCATATTTACCGCGTGGGTAGACTCCATTTAGGTGACTGAAACATAAAACATAGATCACCAAAAATACTGACTAGCAAAAGGTGTTTACCTATTATAGCATTTGTGAAACCACCAAGCACCCTTATGCACTTTTGCACAATTCCTTTCAGAATCATCATTATCGCGATCACACGTTGAAAATTTCTTTCCTAAATGCTTGGTTAAGGAATCGCCAGCATTGCCGCTATATTTACCTAATCTCGTTAAAGCATAGCTCTCCGACTCATTACCAATACGGAACTCTGAATATTTTGCAAAGTATACCTTACCGGAAAGTCGTTTTATATACACATACAACTCTTGTTCACAGCTGCTAGTGAGCGCATGCATATTTTCTAAACCGATCCAATAGTCTCCGGTTATGTCACCAAATCCATTTTTATAGTCTTTCCATTTTCTAAAAAAATTTATTGTTTCACTTTTACGGCGTAGAATAACTAGCCATCCCCCAAAATCAATATCCTCTTCACAAAACACCTCCAAGTCGTTGATATTATACTTTTCTATCTTAATTTTATAAACGCCACTCTTCAAGTTGATTGCTGCTGCTTCCATGCAACTAGACGGTACTGATGCGCTAAAATAAACAGAAATTAATTACGTATCACCCATGCCTAGTAATCATCAACTAGGCAACCCTTTTACCTGCTCTCAAGTGACCGATCTTCGTTTGGTGTTGAAGTGCTAAAATAAAGAGTTAGTAATTACGACCATGGTCAGTAATCCTCAAATAGGTAATCCTTTTACCTGCTCTCAAGTAAAGGGTGTTCGGTTGGTGTTGAAGCGCTGAAATAAAGAGTTAGTAATTACGACCATGGTCAGTAATCATCAATTAGGTAATCCTTTTACCTGCTCTCAAGTAAAGGGTGTTCGGTTGGTGTTGAAGCGCTGAAATAAAAAGTTAGTAATTACGAGAACCCATGGCCAGTAATGATCAACTAGCTAATCACTTTTACCTGCCCTCAGGTAACTCCGGAAGTTCTGTAGTATTTTGCCCACCTTTCAGGTATTTTATAGCGGAACCTATGTTCACAACGCAATTGCAATTGCAATCGCAGATTTTACTTGCCTCATTATCCTTGCCGACGCAAAATCTGATTTGAAAAAGTAAAACACAATGCGCCAATATAATGAAGTCAAAGCGAAACATTTTGCCGTGAGAAATGTGAACTCTTCGGCACAGAATGAGAACTAAGTTCATTTACTCAATCTAGTAAAATAATATACTTATGGTTTACTTAAGGTTTATGTTGTTGTATAAAATGCAAAATAACTTAACATCACTTTCATTAAGTTCACAAGAGGAGGGAAAAAACGATATAACATAGAAGCTACTCATATTGGAAGAAAATTAGAATTCAATTATATCTGCCAATGAAAGCTTTACGTTTTGTACATATGTACTATATATATTTCTGGGATATACTGTAGTGAATTGTAAGCAATAGAAAAATGAATTTCAATTTATTGATGATACGTTGTTTTGCATTTTAGCTGACGATATGTATAGGAGCTATACCCAAACGCAGCTGTCTATAAAGGAATGCATAATTTATGGAGTGTTGCGATAAGCATTTAATAATTATGTACTGACTCAGTTTCGTGACGTCGAATATCAGGTAACACTAATCAGCGGTTATATATAATATATCAAAGTGATCGAAAGGATGAGACAAACTGATTTTTGTGTATGTCTGTACTTGCGAAATTTCTTCAACTTCATTCAAATATTGCACTATAAAACTTAAATTTGGTACCGCGGGTTACAGCGGGAAAGTCCGTAGCATTTGAAAACTTTTGACTTTTTTTTCACTTTCACTTCAACCATATCAAAATGGATAGTAGCCTCATTCACCCCTCATACACGGTTTTGTTAAAAACTGCTAAACAAAGTGTCAGAAGAAAAATTTACCGCAAATTCCGTCTTTATGTCTAATATATCTATGATCATCTTAAAACATTTTTCGAGAATACTTTACTTAATTACCAAAAGTAAAAGCAATCACTCCAGATTTTCACCTAGTTGCAATATAATCAGTAAAACGAATTTCGACTTTCCGAATGAGTTTATAAGTTGCTTGGTGATATCTGTTAGTTTTAATATAATTTAATAAGAAACCGAATATGACTGTAATCCAATTACCAGATTATTTCACTAGTTCTATGCTTTTAATATTCGTACATTGAATATCTTTTAAAAAGTATGTATACTTGACACTTAATAAATATTTTTCAGATCCTTACAATTTACGCAACTTAATAACTGTAACATTTCATGCAATTCTATTCAACATAACGGTTTTAAATTTCAATTAAAGTCGTTATTTTTGAATTCTTTATGTCTAATTTTGCGACTTATCTCACAAATTTGAGCAGTTCTGCAAAAATTGTTTCTTAAAAATATTATCTCAGAATATTTCTCACCTTTTTGCTAGTATACTGGCTTCAGTAGTCATACGCAAAGCAAATGTATGTTATGGTATCCAGCGCAAGTAACGGGTTTTTCAATAAAAGCGTTACAAAAGTTATTTAAATAAAACAAAAATGGGTTGTCAATGAAATTTATTATTCCTGTACAAGTACATACGATGCCATTATGTGTTGAACTCGATTTATTTTGAATGGCCACAGCGGACACGTTTGCAAAAGTCCAGACGCTCAACCCAATTTTCGACGGTTTTCGAGCATAAATCGGTCGATACTGCTCGATATACGTACGAGGTTCATCAGTCGTCGCTGGCTTGTTGGCATAGACTATAGACTTGACATAGCCCCCAGGAAATAGTCTAACTGCATCAAATCGCAACACCGAGGCGGTCAATTGACACCAAACTTGGTTTTCAATTAATCGATTCTGTCATTCGCTCTGTGGCTTGTAGCGCTGTCCTGTTGGAATCACATATTGTTCAAGTCCATATCGTTTAATTCGAGCTAAAAATATTCGGTTATCATTGAGCAGTAGCGATTTCCAATCACATTAACGTGCCGCTCTTGATCATCACTGAAAAAGTACGGCTCAATGACGCCGCTGACCTATAAACCGCACCAAAATGTAATTTTTTCGAGTAGAAATGGTGACTCATGGAGTACAAATGGATTTCTGCCTAACCAATAACGCATATTTTGCTTATTGACGAAGCCATTCAGCCAGAAATGAGCATCATCGCTGAAGATGATTTTTCGATGAAAATCCGGATTATTTGAAGTTGTTGCTCAACCCAATTCACGAACATACGACGATTCCGGTGGTCAAACGATTCTGTTGCGTCAATTTGATTCTCTAAGGAGGTTTTCGCAAAATTCGCCACAACGGTGTCACAGATACAGTGATGTGCGATGAAATAAAGCCATACATTTTCTGATGATATTATTGCACTTAAATTTTTTTTAAGAATCTAACATGACATGAACTAACTGTAGTTCAGTACTCACATCGTCTGTGTATATTTTCCCGTTACTTCTGAATTCAACTTCGCGTTCATTTTTAACAAATCAGTGAAAATGTGCTATTAACTGTGCAGCAACGTGTGCGTTAAAATAGAGCCAACCGATAAAGTAAAACTTTTAGTGACATTAAAACATATTTATACAATATAATTTTCTGGCAAACGTGAGTAAAGGTTTCTAGTTTTTTGAATTTGGAGTAAATTTGGGGGTTTAATTATTTTTAGGTCCAAAAATGGGTAGAGCCAAACACTGCAGCCCTGAATGCAGAAAATTGATAAAAAATTTAAGAAAGCAAGGAAAAATTCAAAGAGAAATAGCTGGATTAGTTGGCTGCTCAAAAAAATGGTTGAAAACGCCATAAATTACAAAGATATCCCAGAAAACAGAGGCAAAAAGCCCAAAATCAACGAGGGTTTGCGAAGGCGTATCCTGCGTCACGTTAAAAAAGATCCGTTTGTGACCTCTTCCGCACTCAAAAAACAGTTTTCTTTGGATGTGGATACTTCAACAATTAGAAAACTGTTAATCAAAGAGAGATTAAATGCTAAAACAGCTCGAAAGGTACCGTTTCTAACCAAAGCAAACGTAAACAAACGATTAAAATTTGCCGAGGATCATGTGAATTGGCCAGCCTGTAAGTGTCGAAACATTCTTTGGTCAGATGAAACAAAAGTGAATTTATTTAACTCTGACCGAGGCAGTCTTACTGTGCGAAGGCCCCCCAATACCGAATTCTGCCCTCAACATACTTTAAAAACGGTACAACATGGCGGTGGGAGTATAATGGTATGGGGGTGCTTTTCTTATTATGGGACTGGTCCTCTATTTCGGATAGAAGGTGCAATGGATGCCTTGCAGTACACTAGAATTTTGAATGAAACTATGTTGCCTTACGCAGAGCTTAACATGCCGCTTCGATGGGTGTTCCAGCAAGATAACGACCCAAAACACACAAAGAATGGTTTAGTCAAAATAACATCCAAGGTTCATCAGTCGTCGCTGGCTTGTTGGCATAGACTATAGACTTGACATAGCCCCCAGGAAATAGTCTAACTGCATCAAATCGCAACACCGAGGCGGTCAATTGACACCAAACTTGGTTTTCAATAAATCGATTGTGACATTCGCTCTGTGGCTTGTAGCGCTGTCCTGTTGGAATCACATATTGTTCAAGTCCATATCGTTTAATTCGAGCTAAAAATATTCGGCTATCATTGAGCAGTACAGATTTCCAATCACATTAACGTGCCGCTCTTGATCATCACTGAAAAAGTACGGCTCAATGACGCCGCTGACCTATAAACCGCACCAAAATATAATTTTTTCGAGTATAAATGGTGACTCATGGAGTACAAATGGATTTCTGCCTAACCAATAACGCATATTTTGCTTATTGAGCCAGAAATGAGCATCATCGCTTCAGAACGACGTGTGAGAGACTGATTTGTGTTTTCTTCAATTGATGTGCTTGCGGCAGCAATATTCTCGACACTGCGGGCGCTTCTTTGTCTCAAAAGCACGGGAGTATTTTGTATTGTGTCTGTAGATTCAAATTTTTCTACTAGACGCTCCATTGTTGATCTGACAAGACGATAATGACGACCATAAATTGAACGTAGCGCTTTGAAATTTGAAGCAACTGACTCCGAATTTCGGCAATAAATTTTAATAATTTCGACTCGTTGTTGGATCATATATCTTTCCGTGATGAAATGACAAACCTTACTGAAGAGAAATGCCAAAAGGGTGAGAAAAAAATAAGGCGTCGTTTACTGTCGCTATCGGTCTACTTTTGTACCGTCCCTATTGAAAACCCCCATATATCGGCATCTATTCATTATCCAGTAGCCTTCTGCAGTAGGAGTGTTATATTTATGATCCTTGAATATCAACTGTACAATGCCTTAGGCTGTTGTTATTGCGTCGAATCAATCTACTTATACATACTTATGTACATAGATCTCCTGCAAAGCGAAATGCCGCAACACGGATCGAAATGCCATCGCTGCTTTGTACAATTATTGCAGTGCTATGAGGCCAAAAATTTGAAGTTTCAATTTGCATTAAAATGAGATGAAACCCAATGCCAATGGCTACTTTTCGCTAAACATTTGCATATTTGTCAAAGTTGCATTAACACGCACAAATGATGGCAGCTGGCCGCAGAACAACAGCGCAGTCAGGGGGCTACTCAGCCAACCAGCCAGCCATATCATTGGTGAGTCGACGGCGTACACCGAGGGGTCATAGCAGTAAATGGCATTTCAAATGCAATGTGCTGCATTGTCATTAGTTTCGGTGTTTGGGTGTTTGCGGCGTCGTCGTCGTCATAGTCGACGTCGACGTCAGTAGAAGTTGTTTTTGACGCTGTTGCCTGCTTGTATTGGTATGTTATGCGCCATCGTCTATCATCTATCGTTTTTGCTGGCGTTGTTGTTGTTTCCGTTGCAATTGGAGCTGTGCCCGATGCTGTAGGAAATTGCAGCAATTGAAATAAATTGAATTGCTTGTTGCAGCGACCACTGCGCGTGCGGTGGCAAAGTTGCATAGCCGCATATTCTAATGCGCCATGGCTCATATACTCCAAAGCATTGACATGTTTACATACCTATATGCATAGGTTCGTATGCGTATGAACAATTATGTGCGTGCGCGCAGGCGTGCGCCCAGCATCTGTGACATTTACGTAATGAATAATAATGATTTGTTTCAATCGTATGCGCATACATATATACATTAGTAGGTTTGTATATATATTATATGGCTGTATCATAATCACGTACTAAGCACTTGCATATGCGCATACCAACATATGCTTGTTTGTATATATGGCATGCGCCAGTGTACCGCATAGTTCTGTGCTTAAAATCACAATTTACTATATAAATTGAAAGTCATTATTACACTTTGCAACATTTTGCATTTTTATTAAAATTAATATGCGCACACATAACCTACCTACGCTCAATTCCATAACAACATACATATCCATACATTTTGTATACATATAAATATTTGTAGTGCTTGGACAGCGAGTTTGCATTAGAATTCACTTCAGAATTCGTCGGAAATTTGTTCTGATAAATTCGGACAATGGCCCTTACTAGTATTCTAATTTCAAAACCGCATAATTATTACAGTTTATTCAAATCAGAACAGGTAAATTGTACAAGCGCTTTGGCGGGCTGATTGGTGCTGTGAGTGATATGATTTCGGATTGTCAATTTATAAATTGGAAATTTCAGACACTGAAGGGTAAATTTTTAGCGGTGCAGACACATTTTAATTAATAAAATACTGAACAATATATATATGTAGTGATAAATATTAAGATTCATGATGCTTACATCTTTTTTATCCAATTTTTCAAGCATAGGTCTTTTGTAAGCACACTCAGACACAACTCGTCAATGGTGCAAGTGGGTTTCCAGCTCTTGAGGCATGACTGTCTTATCAGCTTAAAACATTGAACCACAAACTTTAGATTAACGAATTCAAAAAAAGTTAAGTAATGAAGAGTTCGTTCAATGAAATGAGTGTGTCTCGCTTTATATGGCTTGCTACACTTCATAAAACAATTTTGCACATAGACGATTGATTCTGACGTGCGGCCCGAAAAGCCACAAATCGTTTCCTGAGTAAAGCATACGCTTGACGCTAAGGTTAGCGACATCTTAACTAGTTTAAATCAAGTTTATTGCAATAAAAAAACGTTATGTTGGGCTACACTGAAGCAATGATAGCCTTCACAAATAAAAACATTTTTCCGTAAAAGAACTTGACTTTGATCGATCAGTTTATATGGAGCTTTATGTTAAAGTAAACCGATCTAAATAATTTGTTCGAATAACGTACCGTTGCCTTCGACAATAATACATGTCAAATGTCATGCAAAACTCTTCAAATGAAAAATTGTACATGCACTTTATGTCGATCGATATCGGTGTCTCCGTTAAAAGAGCAGCAGGGGAAAAAAGACGTCTGCGAAATTTCAGATCGAGTCGTTGAGTTGATAAATTAGGGTTTTCGGATAAGTATTTCGGTTGGTGTGAAACAGTACTTGCGGTATTCATGATAGTCGTCATCTCGCCATAAGAATGCCTAAAAGTAAGAACAACGATTGCACTGTAATACAGTCAAAATGCGGTTCGAATTAAAAAAGGAGCGTGAATAAAATGAGGTGTTGGTCGATGCAAGTTGTCGAATAACAACTCGAGAGATTGCTGAAAAATAAAAGAATTAAACGTGTACGATCAATTTCTAAGCTGGATAAGGGTTATTCATGTGCTCACAGAAAAAAAATGCTTCGTCGCATTAACGACTGTGATTTTTTTTTCAAACGTCAAAGAATTGGCCGCTAAAAGTGGGTTGTTCTAAGAATGTAAGCGCATGAGATAATGATTTAAAATGGATAAACCAGATCAAAGAACTTCGAAGGCCAATAGTCAACAAAGAAAGGTTATGTTATCTGCTTGGTGGGATTTCAAAGATATGGTGTATCTTAAGCTTGTGTCTGACAATACCACGATTAATTCCGAAATGTATTGTGATCAACTGGACGGATTGAGTGATGCACTTAAATAGAAGAGACCAGATCAAAAGAAAAGGTATAGTGTACCACCAGGATAATACGAGACCTTGTACAACCTTGATGACTTGCCAAAAGTTTTTGCAAAACAAATCCTTGAAAAAATCCCCCTATGCGGTATATTGGTCAAATATTGGCAGTAGGATAATAAAAGCAGATATACGATTCATGGATGATTCATGTCAAATCAAATCATAGCTTGAACAGCGGACAGAAGAGCATGCAAAGTACTTCGTTAATGTATTGAATGTTTGCTATAAAAATTTATTTCCACAAATTTTAAATTTGGTCCTTGGAAAGTCATTGCATGGCTAGTTATCAAAATATACGGTGCATGAAAGACAAACGTATGTGTTTACTTTGACAGTAGGCTTGGCAGCCAAAAATCAATAATACAACTAAAATTTCCCTCTATAATTGATCGTAATTTGTGATAAAGGTTGTCCGAAAATTAACGCAAGGCTTAAATTTGCCGTCATTTTTGTAATAAAGTGTTAAAAGCCATAAAAAACAAATCTACAGCTAACAGTTTAGGCTTAGCAAAAATGGTATAATGCTAGGTCGATTTAGCATCTTCATTATTGAACAATATTTTAAAAATAATCCAAGCTTGGCGGCTGCAGTTCGAAAATGCCATAGAAAATATGATTGGAATAGAGTTTTAACTTCGTCAACTGTGAAGAGATTTTGAAATGGCGGCAAAGTTAAATCTTGCGTTCATTTTGGGACACCCTGTATATAAGTAAATTGTTAAATGTGTCGCGCATTCTCAATTATTAATTAACAAATATTTTCATGTTCTGTTTTGTTTGTTCTGCTCATAATATGCCTCTGATTAAGTAAAGGAATTTCAATAAAAATGTGTTGTGGTTAATAAGTGAGTTAAATCGTACAGTAGGTGAAGTTTACTTTATGTAGTAATTAGAAAAATGTTTAGTTAATTTGATCAACTTATTGAAGGTTTCAGCCTGTTTTTATCAAAAACATTTTTGGAAACATCGATGAGATGGAAAATTATATTTGGGTTATATTAAGAAACAAATTAATGCCTTAGTTTAAGTCGACATAATCTTTTTAAATGAAAAAAAATAAAAATTTCATAAAAATAATATAAATTACTTATATCTTTTTGAATAATGCATCATCGAAAGAGAAATTCAATTGATTTTTCTAAAAGAAGGAATATTAAATTATAATGAAGTTGCTTGTAAGCCAATGAGCGATTACCCACAGTGGCATGGCAGTTAGATAATTATAAAAACAGTTTAATTGATGATTTAGGAGAGAGAGTTCAAATTGAATTATTACCACAAATTTTCACCAAAGACAATTTACACGATTTTAAGTCAAAACTAAGTTATATTTTCCATATTTAGAAGATGGCAAAACATGTATTCAATTTATATCTATATCGCCAGATTACTTCACTTTAAATCCCATTTAAATACTCTGAAGCTGCTTTGTTTTTCTGCAATAGCTTTATGGGGCGTTTTCGTATGCCTTCGCATTAACTTTTTTAACAATTTCTTTTAGCAGATTTCTTTGGCGCGTCCGACCGACGTCTGGGCAAATCGCATTAAAGCAAACACGCATACTTACATACGTACTCATTGTACATGCTACATTTGACAGGAAAAACGAATGAGGCACGTTCCAGCCACATTTTCCGAAGTGTTAATTGCAACAGTTTGCAGTTTTTTTTTGCATTTCATTTAGTTAGGCACGTAGAACTCATTTTTTCGGTAATCAGTGAAATCAGTCATGAAATTGGGCAGTTTGGGGCAGAAATAATGTCTACAGTATCATTATCAGCAGAGAAGTGAGGAGAAAAGTATATGATTTTTTAACGAAAATAATAATAATAACATTTTGCAAAATAATATATTCATTTGTTTGTTCGTACTAATAGATACATTTTCATATATGTATTCTGGTACTCGCATAGTTCGCCGCTATTAAAATCCTCAATTAGTCATATGGTGAATATCCTAAATATAGGTATGTATATCTCCTAAACTTTTTGACTACTTTATTGAAAAGTTAGTGTATACTTCACAGCCGGGGAAATATGTACTTTCAGATGTCTTTATAGAAAATTTCATATTCTTGCAACATGCAAGTATCAAAGCTGTGGAAATACCTTCATCTATTGGCATAATTTAACACAATATTAAGACAAGTAAGGAGGGGCTAAGTTTGGGTGCAACCGAACATTTTATATTCTTCCAACTTGCAGGAATCAATGACAGGTAAATAACGTAAAACATAAACCAGAAGATCGTAATGCAAGCAGTGTTATATATAATTCGGGTGTTTTTCGAATCGGTAAATTTCTCTTCTGTAAGTTGGTAGTACTGTTAGGGACATCTATGCTAAATTTCACGTCAAATTCAGATTAGTATTTGAGATATGCGTCATTTTGTGAGGCTCTAAAAGTGAATTCTCCGATTTTTACTATGTCCGAATTTATTGAACAAAGAAGTGCGATTAAATTTTGTTTGCGGAATGAAATTTCCCCTGGAGAAACGTTTAGGATGTTACAAAAAGCCTTTGGAGATTAAACTATGTTTTCTAAAAGTGCTTACAAGTGGTATAACGAATTCAAAGCGGTCGTGAGAGTGTTGAGAAAAATGTGGTGTCAAATCGGCCAAACCATTGACTGATGAACATCACGTCAAACAAGTCAAAGAAATGGTGCTTGAAAATCGTTGATTAACTATTAGAGACATTGCTGATAGTTTGAGAATATCATTTGGATTTGCCGGCGATTTTGAAAGACGTTTACGTTAAGCTATTCGTCTCAAGAGGCCAGAATTGTGGGCTGAAAACTCTTGGTTATTGCACCACGATAACGTACCATCTCATATCAGTGATCAATTCGACAAAAATTCAACAAATATCGCAACCACCGTATTTGCGTGATTTGGCTCCATTTCATGACATTTCATTGATTGGAAGTGAAGTTATTGCTTTTTAAGTGTCAGTATGTTTGTGTTATCGCTGCGAAAATGAGCTTCCAACAAAGAGCCAACATTAAATTTTGTATTAAAATTTGTAAACCTTTTTCCGAAACGTTTCAATTGATGAAACAAGTTTATGGCGATGATTGCCTATCCCGTAGCAGAGTGCACGAGTGGTTTCAACGTTTTCAAAGTGGTCTTGAGGACATAAATGATGATGAACATGTGGGTCAATCAAAATCCGTCATCACCGGAAATCCCTTCGAAACTGTGCGTGAATTCATCAAAAATCAGCAGAAATCATCATTAAAATTCATGGAAATGGAATTGAACATCTCCAAAACATCGATTTATCGCATTTTGACCCAACATTTGGGCTTACGAAAGGTGTGTGCACAGTTTGTTTCGCACAAATTGACTGATTACCAAAAATTGCTCAGAATCCAACATACGATCGACGGCTGTGACTGATTAATTGACCAATAATCACATTTTAACCTTCAACCACTCCCCGTATTCACCTGATATGGCACCGTGCGACTTCTTCCTTTTGCATTTGCCCATGAAAGGAAAACGTTATGCAGACGTAGATGCCATATGGCGGCCATACCGGCCAACGAGCTAAAACACTCGTTCAACATGCTTTTGGAACGTGCAAAAAGCTGTATTGAAGCAGAAGGAGACGATTTTGAATAAAATAAATTGATTTTTTCGAAAAGACCGTTTGTTCTGTTTTTTTTAAGTCCTGTTTACTTTGGAACACTCCTTGTATAATTCGTTATTCGGCATAAGGTTTTTTAGAAAAACGAAAATCCTTATAAGTAGTATATCGTCACCTGAAGTGCAAAATAACGTACCATCAAAAAATTCAAAATTGAGTGTTTTACCAATTACGATTCACCACATCATATTACATATGTGTCACAAATTTTAAGCTTGTGCGATCAAAAATACCCAAGCTTGATTTCGTTAAACAAAATAACATATCATCACTCATGTATGTAAATATAACAGAGTGTTTTTTTTTTATAACGAAGTTAGCCTTCATTTATTGTTTATGTTTATTTTTAGTGATTAAGTTCAATGTGCTTTGATTAGTTTAGGCTACATGGTTGATCGAACGTGGACTACTATATACATACATATGTATATGTAGTCCTTTGTGAGGCCATAGAAAAGAAGAATCCCTGTGTTCGAACTTATAAATTAACAAAACACTTCCAGTTCGGTGGGATGCCTGAAGGTATATGCGCCCCCAAGTGATTAAGTCTTGACCTCCCTAACGCAAGACAGCCAAGAAGGAAGTGTTGAGTTGTTTCCATCTAATCTTTTTCCATACAACTTCTGCAGATAGATTCTGGTAGGATTCCAAGCCTTACTGCGTGGAAGCCAATAGGACAGTTGCGTGTTACAAGCCCCTAAAGTAGGGAAAGGCTGCCTTACAGAGGGCAAAGAGATCACCAGATCTCATGCGAACGATCTTGGGACAAACGACTTTTTCGACAGCGTGTGTAAAAATTGTGGCCCAGCAGTAATAGAATAGGATACGGGAGCACAGATCCGCTCCCATTCTACCGATAGCGGTTCTAAGGTGCCTCTTCTTGCCAGCTCATGCTTCCTGCGATTCCGTTGTGGTCTGATACTCATATCATTCTTATCACAAAGACACTCGATGCTTTGATAGCGAGGTTAGGTCTTCGTTCAGCTCTGAATTCTCTAATTGTTAATGAGTTCAAGGCTGGAATCACTTCTCTGAAGGAGGCTGCACTCCGGAGTAATAAATCTACTGCTACCTTAATGGCTCCAATCTCGGCCTGGAAGACACTGTAATACTTAAAAAGTTGGAGAAACTGGAGTTGACAGAGAGCTCCTGACAGTAGGCCCCTCCACCTTTGACCCTTCCGTGAAGAAGCTCACTGTCCCTTTTCTCCAATGGCTTCTTTCCACCCACAACTCCCTCTGTATATGGGTAGAGAAGCAGCCGCCAGAGTTCAGTTTAGCGACTCCAGGATCCAAGTGATCAGACCCGTGCTTTTTTAGGAATTCAGCAGCCTATTCTTTTGCAAAGTTTAACAATAACTAAGAAGAAATGGCAACATCAGCAGGACCTAGCAGATTTAATAATTAGTTATTTAATAAATAATAATTAAACATTATCCTTTTTTTCAGATTGAAATATTTAAGTTTTTTCTAGTACTTATGTACATATTAATAATAAAAACAACATGAAATATGAAAAACTTGCAACTGTTTATTTAAAATTATAAAAAGGTATTAACATTCAAACTTTTAATTTTTATACAAATTTAAATTGATCATACGTTATTTTGTTTCAGAAATGAAAATTCAAAATTACGTAAACACCTACTATAAAATTTGCTTAATTTTTTCTTTATTTTTTTTCTAAAATGTACTTATAGTTTCATGTTCATTCAGATTTGAAAATTTTTTGCTTCTCCTGTAAACCTACGAAAGGTGATGTTAGGTTATTTTGCATTTCAGGTGACGATATTGGGAAGTTGGGGTAGAATTGACCCGATTTTATCTTTTCACTATTATAATGCCACATAAGTGTTGATTTGTATACGGTATTAACAAAAGTAGATAAAATCGCGTCGATACTGAAGCCCAACTCCTATATAATACATATAATGAATTTCTTTTTTCTAACAAACCTTATACCGAATATGTCGGTCAGTGCTTGAGTTATATACATATGTATACATATGTATATATACCACTTGTATATATAATTGCTTGGATGCCGATCCTCTGGTTGACATTTTGCACCTTAAAATATTTCCCTGGTCAATGGAGAGCGCTACAGATTGATGAATCTCTTTATGGTCGCAATTGGGAGAAGTTAATCTTGACTACATCTGGTTCCAATAAGACGGGGCTACGTGCCGCACAACACGTGCATAATTATTGCGAGAGAAGTTTGGAGATTCGATTATTTCAAGAAATTATAGCATTGAATGGCCTCCAAGAAGTTGTGATTTAACACCATTAGACTACTACTTCTTGTGGGATTATTTGATTTAATTGATATTTAGCAATAAACTAGACTTGTTTCACGTTTTAAGGGTCAATATTGAATGTGCTATTCGTGACATACGACTTTATTTTATGGAAATATTATTCAAAAATTGGTTCATTGTATTCGTTCCGCAAAACAAGTCGTTACATTCAGAACTTAAATAATTGTATTTTGTACTTCACTTTAAATAAAAAACATTTGAAGTTCCTCAACAATTATTCTGTTTTTTTAAAAGAGTATATATAGCGTTGTTATTGGAAAACTCGATATAACGTAGAGTGAGAATATTATTTTTCAAGCACTCTTATTGCGTAACAGTTAAAAAAAACTCACTGCACAACTATTATTCTGTAAACTCTAAAAAAAAGTTATCGAATAACTATTATTTGTTATCAAATACAACAATTATTTTGTAAAGAAAATTTGAAAAACAATTTTAAGTGGTTTCTGACATATAAGCAAATCTTTAGTGTGCTGCTCTTTCCACATTAATGTGCCATTTATCTGTGATAGTTTTGTCATTAAAGACTTAAACGAGCGGCTGGTCAGTTGTCTCCGAGCACCTGGAGAGTTAGGACAAACATTTTCGCGCGTCGCGTTTCTATGAGTGGCCCAAGCCAAAAATACAGTGTTCGTTAGAGCAGAAGTACGCGATTAAATTCTGTTTGAAACTCGGTAAATCTGCGACAGAGACGTTTGATATGCTCAAGTAGGCTTACTCAGGTGTTGCTTTAGCAAGAAGTGATGTGTTTCGGTGACACCACGCCGTTTTGAAGGGCCGGGAAGAGACCGCTGATGAAGACCGTGCTGGTAAACCCGCGACTTCGACTAACACCGACAATGTGACTCGTGTACACAAAATTTTGAACTCAGACCGTCGTCTAAGTATTCGTTTAATTGCCCAGATGTTAAATTTATCAAAATCTGTGATTTATGACATTGTGACTGAGCACTTGAACATGCGCAAGTTGTGCGCGAAGATGGTCCCAAAAGTGTTCACTGAGGACTACAGCTATCTAACCAAGGCCGACATTCCAACGCTTCCGCAGCCGCCCTACAGCCCACATGTGGCTGTATGTGGCCCCTGACTTTTTTGTTTCCTTGCCTAAAAAGGACTATGAAAAGCAAGTATTTTGAGATGATAGAGGGGATCCAAGCAGCATGCACCTCGGCTCTCAGGGCTATTCCGGAGAATGCCTTCCGTGACGCCTTTAGTGCTTGGATATCGCACTGCCAGCACTGCATCCACACAGAGGGAGCCTATTTTAAAAGTTCGTAAATAATTGTACGGATTGGTTCAATAAATTTTTTTAAATCAACTCAGTCCTATTACTTTCCGGACAAACCCTGTATGTTGATATGTTAGGTAATAAGTAAAATTGAACTAGTTGTTGCCGCTTCCGGAATCTAGTCCACATTTACGTTTAAAGCGAAGTATTATTGAAAATTTTTTGCAGATTTCCCTCCAAAAAAAAAACTATTCACTATTTTACATTAGTACCAACAGACCTTCCTCTTGAGATGTGCATTGTATGTTCGCCTGAGCGCCACTTTCCGCCTCTTTAAGAATGTTTATTAATTCACCCAACTGAAGTGAATGTCACTGGCAGCGTAGGCGTGTGCCGACAAAACTGAAGCTGATGTTGGTTTTATGCTTGTCGCCTCTGTTTTGCCTCGGTGGCTACTATAAACGACGTTGAGCTGGGTCAAACCGCATGTGCGGTTCTTTTTTTTATTTCCCACCATCCCCCATTATTGTTATTGAGGTTCCTCCATAAGAGCGGCATCGTTTTAATTTATTAGCCTTTAGCTTTCGACTTTTACTCCGCTGTCTGCTTGGGTTTTGTCGCATATGCTGTACGTTTATGTAGATATGTATGTATATACTCGTATATTGCAATATCTCTTGCGATATTAATTTTCGTTGATTCGCAACTTCTTCTACGGCGCTTTCATTGATATCCACTCGTTACGCTTATATTGCATGTCAAGCAACTGGAAAAATATCCTCTTCTTTTTGTGCTACGATATTTTCGGATGTATTCTTTACGTTTGGGCTTTTGATATCATCTGCTGAAATGCGCGCAAACAGGAGCGAATCGCATGGGAAGGGCTGTGAGCCGACAGCTCATCTCTCGGGTGCTCTAATTGAAGCTAATAACATTTGACAACTCCAATTAATACTAATAATGTGAGTATTGTAAAGCGTTGCTTCGGGATATGGTTCAAGCGCGAGATGCAACACATGATAGATATCCAATTTTTGTCATTGTGTGTAAAAATACGGCGAACGCATGTAAACTAACAATCGCAAGAAGGCTCTGTGTAAGTATGAGTATTAAAATATTTTTTTTTTCAATGGTATGGTTAAATTCTAGGCAACGTACTCATTCAAAATTCAGATGACGAAACAAAATAAAATGAGAAGCTATGAGTGAAGTCTTAAGGAAACATTTTTCTTGAGAAGGTAAAAAATATAAGTAGATACCAAAATGTCATTACTTAAGGTAGCATATCATATACTGCAGCTGAGATTTGTCTAATATTATGATGTATAAGTTTACCAAAATGTCGGCGATGGCTGAGGTTAAGTTTGATCTATGTGTTTTGGAAAGAAGAAATTCGTACATATTACTGAATTGGTAGCAGTTACAGTTGGTTATTACATTTATGGAAGATATGTAAACTGCGTTGATAATTAATAATTATGCTGGACATCAATTTGATTCATTCTGAGCAAAAAATAAGAAAAAAACCTTTACTTCCTTAACATTCCTTATAGCAACTTTAAAACGTAAACTTAACATATGTAGGATGTACTCAGTCGACATATTCACATTAGAGTTAAATGGTCAAGTTAATTCATTTATATATGACGTTATAACTAAAGATACCTTTTATAAGAGGCTGGAGAGGGCTTATAACGACCGCCGCGTTGTCGAAATTGTAATTGACGATTTTAACACCAGGATGGGCAAAGAATGCATCTTTGGTATAACAGTTGGAAAATTCAGCCTCTATGTTGAAACCTCTCCAAATGGGTTGAGGTTGATCAAAACCAATTCTATCATGTTGTGATGTTATGACTCGGACCACTATTTTGTTGTAGCGAAGATACGCGTCTACTTCCGTACAGCACTTCCGTCAACAAACACAAGAAAAGTACGAAGGCGATAAGCTACTACTCAAACCTCTATTTTGTTGTAACGGTTGTAGCGAAGTAACAGCATCTGTACAGCAAAGAACGTCTGTCAAAAAACACAGAAAAGGTACGACGTCGAGAAACTACTATCAATACCGACAGCTAAACGACTCTCTGAGCAATTCGGTATAAGGGACGACATTTCAAGCTCCTTACCTTCGGCTCCAAGGGAAAACATTGATTTTCGGAAAGGTCGTAAGAACAACTGGTAGATGTTGGGCTGTCGTATCGCAGTGGAGGGAAAATGGACAGCCAACCTAGCAACGTAGGGATCGACCACAACACGAGCTGGGAGGGATATACACCGAGAGTTGAAGAAGGAAATGAGACGCATATGCAGACAAAAAAGAAAGAGGCCGAAATGCGGTTTCGGAAGGTTTCAAGCCCGGAGCATAATCTTATAGGAACCAAAAAGTAATCTAGTGGCTGGTATTCAGAGCATATTGAAATTATGGAAGGAAATCCAGCTTGCTGAAGGGGAGTGAAAGTGTAGCATCTGGAGATGGAGCACCCGATTCACCAATCGATGACGATGGTCAAATGTTCCACTGCCCGACTTTAATGAGGTTCGAATAGTAACTACCCGTTTGAAAAACAACCAAGCGGCAGGGTCCAATGGATTACAGGCCGTGCTATTCAAATATGGCGGCAAAGAACTGACAATTTGCATGCATCAGCTTCATTGCAAGATATGGTGGACTCCACAATCTGCGCTAATTACCATGAGATAAGCCTCCTTAGTATCGCATCTAAGGTCTTATCAAACTTAGTGAGCAAAAGACTGAAGCCCAAATTCAACAAACTAAATGGAGCTTATCAGTCTGGCTGTAGATCTGTGAAATCTACCATCGCCATTACAATCACACAATCACAATAAGGAGGGGCACATTTAAAACTCTTTAATCATGTTATGGGAAATACTGGAGATAATTGTATTAATTTTGACATTGCTTAGTTATACTCGAGAACACATGTTGAAGCGATTTCATTGTGTATAAATCGATTCACTTACCGACCTTTTCGGCATAGAACTACTTAGAATAACGAAAATCATAATAAGTGGTACATTTAAGTAGCGTAAGAGTGACTTGACGTTATCTATTTTTGTCACTACTACGTACAGCTAACATGTCGCAGACTATAAATGGCTCCCAGAGCCCCATTAAGGTACCTCACATACAATAACCGATATTAAGTATTTACATGAGAACTAGGTTAAGTTTTCGCCCTACTTTATATTCTTGTACTATGATTTTATTGATTTAACAGTTGTATGCAAAACTAAGCGAGATAGATATAGTTTAAATATACATATTGATCAGCAAAAGTTGGAATCTAGGTAACTGTCTGTCTGTCCGTCCGTCCGCCAGTGCAAGCTGTAGCTTGAGTAAAAATTGAGATATCCTGATGAAATTTGGCAAGTGGGTTTCTTAGTACAAAAAAATTACGAGTTCAGAGAGGGACGTGGTTCGATACCACTACCTTGCCCACAAATCGCCAGCAACTGAAAACATATAAAGTGCCATAGCTAAGCAGTAAATGAAGATATAAAAATGTAAGTCGGCACAATGGATGGCTGTAGCAAGGGGCACCTCTATGGCTCCGCCCTCTAATGAGTTTAATATCTATATCTCCCAAACTACTAAAGCTGGAATAATCAAAATAAATAAATCAAATACAAGAAATACTATCGACAGGGTGTTAATGAATGAAATCGAAATACAACTCCGCTCTCCCCCCATACAACTTTACTGTTTAAAACTACTAAACGCGCAATAAATCAATAAATGATTCCGCCAGAAAAAATAAATTTTACCTCCGAGATCACATATCTCGGGACTCGACCGACCGATTTCGACTAAATTTAGTACGTTACATTCCTTTCATATTTTTGGTGCGTTAGAGTCTGCTATCTTTATTGATTGTCCAGTGAGAATTTCATGACATGTCATTTATTGGAAGTGAAGTTATTGCGTTTTAAGTGTCAGTATGTTTGTGTTATCGGTGCGAAAATGAGCTTCCAACAAAGAGCCAACATTAAATTTGGTTTTTAAAAGGTCTTCTTTTACCGAAACGTTTCAATTGATGAAACAAGTTTATGGCGATGATTGCCTATTCCGTAGCAGAGTGAACGAGTGGTTTCAACGTTTTCAAAGTGGTCGTGAGGACATAAATGACGATTAACATGTGGATCGAAACTCTGCGTGAATTCATCAAAAATCAGCCGAAATCATCATTGAAATTCATGGAAATGGAATTGAACATCTCCAAAACATCGATTTATAGCATTTTGACCGAACATTTGGGCTTACGAAAGGTGTGTGCACGGTTTGTTCCGCACAAATTGACTGACGACCAAAAATTTCTCAGAATCCAACATTCGAAGGACGATTATTTGACCAAAAATCACATTTTAACCATTAACCACTCCCCGTGTTCACTTGATATGGCATCGTGCGACTTCTTCCTTTTCGGAAAAATGCATTTGCCTATGAAAGGAAAACGTTATGCAGACGTAGAGGCCATTCAAAAGGCTTGCACCGACATGCTGGCCATACCGGCCAACGAGCTAAAACACTAGTTCGACATGTTTTTGGACCATGTAAAAAGGTATATTGAAGCAGAAGGAGACTACTTTGAGTAAAATAAATTGATTTTGCCGAAGAAACTATTTGTTCTGTTTTTTTTTCATAATCCTGTTTACTTTGGAACGCACCTTGTATAAACATCATAAACCTGCAAACAAAGGAAAATTAAGAAAATATACTGGAAAAAGAAAGAAAAGGCTTAGTTAGGGTGCACCCGAACAACTAGCTACAATCCTTTAAAGACATATGAGGTATTTTTGGTTGTTATGTTAGACTTACATTATGAAAACGTACAAACAGTACCTGACTGAATATAATTTATAGAGCAAACCAAATTTTCTCAAAGTCTCTGCTTGGGAGTGCTTGAGTTTGCAAGGGAAACAAGGGCTAGTTCGCTACACAGATGAGGATATAGGCATGATAAGAGTTATTTTACGATTATGATGACTGTTGAATTGCTGCTAATTTATTTGATGGACGCTATTTTTCGATTAATGCATCTCAGTAGTATATTGCAATTGCAATGAACTAAGGACAAGTTCATTTAACTCACAAAAATATAACGATTAAACTTATATAGCCATGCAATTTTTCAGACGCGGTTCAAAGAAAAGTAAGCCAACGAAACTATCGTATCTCTATTTCCATAAGTTCTGATTTTAACAATGTCTTGGAATATTAAAGAAGAAAATATACTTTGTTCCTTTATAGAGGATTCCACAAGGGTTCCTCTACTTGCTACCTCTTCAAAGATTATTAAAAGCAAACATAAAAGTTTTGAAATCACTTTAAGCCAATGAAATATTTATGAAATTTATCTCCTCTAAATGCGCTGATGTGCCAGATACGATACCATGTATACATACATAGCTATATACGCACCTAATCGCATGGACATATCATATACAAATGAAAACGGAGTAATAATACCAATGTTTGTGGAGGTGCAAGAAGACATAAGTAAAAGAAAGCAGGAAATGAAATCGATAATATTTTCTAGAAATATTTTTACGAAGCTTCAGTAAACCTAGTAAAACTAAAATGAAGTTTGACGATGGCAGCCAAATGGCTGGGTGGCATGGAGGCAAAGTGGCAAAGTGCTGCACATTAACCACCTGAGAGCAACTGTTGCCGCCAACCGTTTGTTCATATCTAGTTCTACTCCATTTGAGCGTTGTTGCTGTTGTTGTTGTTTATTGTTGAGACATAACACAAGACACATCGCCGCAACAAAGCTTGGCCATCTTGGCAGTGTGTCGGCGGCGAGGAATGTGTGAACGTGTAAAATATTGTTTCATATTTTTCCAACGTCCTTGTTAAAGAGTTTTTTCTTGCTGTGCGCCAAAGCGACTAACGGCATCCTAGAAACGCTTTTATCTGATAAGCGGATGACTTCTTTGCAACGAGTTAGAATGGATACGCCACCGAGTATGGGTAAAATGATATATTCGTAGAACGAACAGTGAGGCTAAGTGGATAGAGGTGAGGGAAATACACGTATAGAAAATGGCTGAGCTGAAGAGTAAAACATTATAAAGTATAACACTATTAAAAAGAAATTTTGTACTTAAAACTTAAAGTTTACAGAAAATGCTTGGTAATATTTGAGTTTACGAAGATTATCAAGCCATGGCTGTTTGTATTTTGCAGCGTTGGCTCTCAAGAATATTGTTTTGTTGTATGAGAAGTGGAAGTTGTATTGCAAATAAATTTATGAAAAGCGTCGAAAATTTTGCATAAATGCCTATTTGCATATAAAATACGTTATTAATTTTATTCCCAATACCAGCACAGTATATTCCTCTTCATATATGTATATTCTTTGGTTAAAATATACTAAAATATATGAAAACAGTAAACTGTTTAAATAAAAAGAAAGGGAGTTTGAGCAGGAGTCTCGATGAAGGTTGTAATATTTTATGTAAATTTCAGTACTTACTTGCTGCAAAATATGTATATAATTCTTCGTTCAAAGGTTTAGACTAGCCTGGAGTTCTAAAGAGACCTAGCCTTCGAAGTAAAGAAAAAGAGTTTACATTTTTTTAATGCTCTAGCTACATGCTGCTACAGAGTATAGTAGTTTAGTTCCTTTTACGGCTGTTTGTAACTTCTTCTTCTTTTTTGGGGTAGAGACCGCTTACGCGGTTATAGCCGAGTGAAAAACAGCGCGCCAGTCGTTTCTTCTTTACGCAGTGTAGGGCCAATTGGAGATTCCACGCGATGCCAGGTCCTTCTCCACATAGTCTTTCTAATGGAGTAGAGGTCTTCCTATTCCTCTGCTTTCCGCGTTGATTACTGCGTTGAGTACTTTCAGAGCTGGCTTCGGTTGCAGCTGTACGAAAGGAGCTTGAAATGAAGTCGCACCGTTTCCTTATACCGAGTGACGAGTGCTCTCAGAGAGCAGGAGTTCAAGTCGAGTAGAAAATCGTTCGGCTGTCTGTTGTGATTGCAAATTTTCGACGTCGTCTGTTGATGTAACTTCTGGCTATTCAGCAAATTCACATGACCGCTTCGAGGACACCATATTGACTCAATTGAAAATATAACAGCTGGCTCGAAGAAAGCTCTGATGGCCATCACGACAGAGGATTTTTCCAAGTGCTATGATGATTGGAATATTCGTCGGCATAAGTGTATTGCAGCGGGAGGGGATTACTTTGAAGGAGATGAAATGGACGAAATTTACTTTTAAATTTGATCACAGTAGTATATATGATCGGGATGACGAATTGAATTTCGAGTGACTGTCTGTCCATCCGTCTGTCTGCCTGCGCAAGCGTTAATTTGAATAAGAATTAAGATATCTTAATGAAACTTCAAACACCGTTTCCTTGTCAAAAAACAGCGAGTTCCTATGTGGACGTAATCAGTGCACTACCACGCCCACAAAGTGCTATAACTTAGCACTTAATTAAAATATAGGACTCTAATTGGTCGCCTGTATTCTTAAAATTATACAAAAAATCGGCGTGGAGTCGTCCTCGAAAAGGTTTAACCATAAAACCACTCTCCATATAACGGTATTGTTATAACCTACTGAAGGTGCGATATATCATTAACTTAATACCATAAACCAGAGACATGTAGCTTTACACCCGAAATTGTATTGGATGGCTTTATAGGAGTCGGTGTCGAAATTACAAGATGGGCGCGGCACTGCCTTGTTTTTTTTTATGAAATAAGATATCTGGGAACCTGAACCATCAATTGAACCAATTTACTTGACTTTCCTGTGTTACAGTGCGAAAATGGGCAGACCACAAACACGCCTACTTATCACATAATACAAAATTAAGTTTCATCTGATTATTTCCTTGCCATCATCCAAGCAAGAAGCAAATAATATAAAGAGATAAAACTTTAAAAATTTTGCACGAAAAGTGCCTTTGAGATATGATAACTTATAAGCCCAAATTGTCTAAATCGAACCAAAACTGTTCAAGCCCCTAGGTAATGAATATATGGGCCGCAGCACTTGTTGTTAAGTTTTAACCGAAAAGATTGGTCAGTGTGTGAGATATATAATTCAAATGCAGAGAGAATCCTATGCTCGTAATATACGTAGTGTGCCAAATATAAGTTGTTTCGGGTCAATACTTCCCTTAGTTCCCATATACACGATATAAAGTTTTTCGAACTTCCGCCGTACTTTATATCGCATATATCGACCCATATCTGAAAATGACAGAGCTAGTATTGCTCATAACAGAGTATCTATGTGCATAAAATCGATCAAATTCGGCTGAGTTTGTTCCATATATACATATATTTAGAAAATTGCTTGAAAATAAGTTCGTAAGCATACCTAAGCAAGGTTAAGATTAAAGCAATCACGCCCCTTTTCAGCCTCCAATACAACTCAAACGATTTCCGGGATGTGTGATATTTCAATAAAGTTAAATAAACAAGTTTTTGCAAAAATGGTTGACGTTTTCTACATCAACTCAATATATGAAATTTGGCTTCTTCGGTCTAGTTAATGTCACATATAACACAAATGTATCTCATTTCAATATGTTAGAAGATACATATCAAAACATATTGTAATTTATTCACAATTTCATCGAGCAACGAATCTTGAATTCTTTCGCAACATCTTAAATATAAAGTTTTGCCAGCACCTAAAGGAATATTTTGGCTTTGAATTTTGCAAGTTCAGGTATAACCAAAAATTTCATACTCTCGCAGTTTGCATATTGGTCTATATCTGCAATATAAAGTCACCCGGAAGGTGGAAAATCTTAGTATTAGGTATATGCGAGCTAAGTGAATTATTGTCTAGGAAGCAGGCGTGTTCATCACTCATGAATATTTAAGTATGCGAAAGCTTTGTGAAAGTGGATACAGCTCAGCATTCCAAACACCGTTCTGATAGATTTGCATCACATTTAGCGGCGAATTTGTGAGATCTTATTGTGTTAGTTTACATATTTAGAAAATATTTAGGATGATAGTGCTTGTGAAAATGAAAGAGAAATTTGTAAAAACTGTGTTCTCTCTAAAAAATTTTTAAAATACTTGAAGATACTAGCAGAATGGAAAATTATTTCTTCTAAAATTTTACAAGATCTGATAATTTAATTAAGCTGCTCTAGAAGCTACCTAATAGCTGTATTATATACATTTTTCATTTTGTTTAATATTTTCACTCCTTTTTCACTTAGTTTCATCCTCTTTCGGCAAACTATGTTAACAAATTTCTCCACTTATTAAATATATGTATGTGTGTGTTTGAATTAACTCGGTCTTCGTCAACGTCATTTGCGGGTTTATGCCAAAATGAATTGATAATACTTGCATATGATTAACTGGTTTATACAAAGCTTCTCCCGTAAATTTGGGTTAAACTCCCACATTCATTCCGTACAAATTGAATTGGTGCTTAAGCGCTTGTAAATAAACTTGTGTGGGTTATTTGCTCACAGCAGATATTGAATGGTATTTCCGGATTCGTGCACGCAAATAGTTGAAATGTAATTTTCTCTTCAGAAGCCAACTAAAAACTGCCTTTTAGCAAACTAGCATTTCAGCCAAAGTGAGGTTAGGTCTCTGATATAAGTATACATATACTACATATGTGTGCTCATATGTGAATATAGAGCCTGTCAGTAGAGCTGTGTATAAATAGCCCACGCATATTCTGTTGTAACCTCAGTTAACATAACAATTTCTCAGGCATTAAAAAGTTCGAATAATTGAAGACATTCACAGGAATTTGCATAAGCAATCAAAATTACTAACTAATGATGTGCTTAAATGACTGAAATGAAAATACCCTTAAATAACATAATTTTATGTATTATAGCTTTTATATTCGTCTACAGCGTTCTAGACGAGAACGCCTTGTAAGACAAATATGTAATTCACTGTTAAAGCTAAAGTGGAAGACCGAAGCAACAAGCGCTGTGGAGATTATCAAAGCCTTTTTGAAGCAAATAAATCATGCGCATTAGCCAATATCAAAATCAACGCAGACGGCGCAGGGAAAACAATCCTCAATCGTAATGTAGTTCACAGTGATGTAAGAAGGAAAAAATGAGCAGTAAGATAAAAATAAATTTATCTACCCTTTGGACAAATCGCACACTAAATAATTCAGGAGGGCCAAAAAAATTATGTTAAAATTTTTAACTTTTTACAGTCAAGGCGTCGCACATATGTTTCTGCTAGTGCATACTGCGGCTAAAAATATAAGGAGTTGTCGCAGGACAATGACATTTGGTACTACATCATTGTTTTGGATTCCAATCAAGAAAAAAATGAAAAAATCAAAATCACGCCCCCTTTTTACGCCCACCTCCCATATAAGATGAAACTTAATTTTTGACCTACAGCACTGATTTTTGGTACATAGCATTTTTATGACATTATATATGTTGGTGTTAAATTTCAATAATATCCGCCCACTTTTACGCCCACCTCCCATACAAACTGAGTTCTCTTTTACCAAGTCTCTTTTAGCAACTTTTTTACATCTTCGTGACATTTTAATTTTTTTAATTTTATTTTAGTACGAAAAATGTTTATGTACGGACCCGAAGACATTAATAAGTGATGTATCACATCTTCGTTAGTGGATATGCGTCCAATTCTTCTGGAATGATACATCCTATAGTTCCTGTAATCCTTCTTATATATATATTGCATACTTTTGGGCGGTAACTTGCCATTTTAGAGTATCTCATTGTTTTTTTCAAGAGGGGCAATTTGGGGCAGCTGAATTTTTTTTTATCGTTTAGCTGAGACTTCAGGCTTTAATTCGGTGTATGTATGTAGACAGCGCTAAAAAGATGCACCACTTTGAATTTGAAGAACATTGAAATTTTGACGTCCAAGTTATGTTGTTCCACAATATTTTTTATGCATTATTTTTTTTAATGGATTTTGATGCAAATTTTTTCTTTGATACATATTATAAATGAAAAATAATAATAAAGTTGAATTTCAATAGTTGTTTTATTGTATCAATAATTTGACTTTTGAGTAAATTTTTTGCTAATTTTGATGTTCTCCACATTCACCAACTTTGGGCAGTTCTGGACAAAAAACTAATGCAGATAGCTTCCTAATACTTTGGGAAAATAATGTATAGATAGTTGGTAACAAACTGTGACATTTTCATTCAAATCAGACAACATGCCATTTTTGAATTTCAGCCACGGAAATCCCAATGTGCGTCGCCCATTATGCAGGATATCTTCTTTAACGTGTGTCTTACCCAAATATATACTTTTTAGTTTGAGAAAGAAATTTAGAGACATTTATGCGATAAGATTTGGAATAACAGTGTGATAATCACAACTATTTAATCGAACGTTAAATAAACGTCAAGTATCACCAAAAAAAATGTTTATAGAAGAAATAAAATTCCTTGAAAACAGGCTTGCAATAACTTTTTTTCTATGCAAATACTCAAATTGTCCCACCTAAAATACCGAAAATGTACAACTAATACAAATAAACGAGTCTATAGGTGTGGTATATGCGAAAACACATATGCGGAAATACCTAGGCAGTGCTATAAATGATATTAGCAGTCAACAACACTGACCAGAGACAGGCGGAGTTTTTATGCGGTACTGGTCTCTACATGCAACACCAATTCCATCACTGTGGCGGCGGCAACGTCAAGCCTGTTTGTGGCCGTGCTGCAACTTTTAACTTATTTTCATTGGCGTGCGGCTAATTTATCTTCCGTCATGCTGGGCGCACGATTTTATTGCATTGCATTTCATTTGAGTCGGACTCTTTTTATGCTTTTCATAGAGGCGTTTTTCCTCGCAGTTTTCACAGTACACAAAGAAATTTATACGCGAGCTTTTCGCATGTTCGTGGTTGGTTTTGGTTTTGTTAGTCGCCGTCGACCCACCAAAGGCTCTAAAGGCTGTTGTTGGGTTATTTGTGAAAAATTGCATTTTTAGCCCACACCCTAACTTTACTCCAGCGTAAATTGAAGGCATAAATAAAGTTAAATAAATATGAGCAAACATGCGCTACACAATATTTTCCCATTTGGTGTTTGAATAAAATAAATCGGGAGTATTTCGCATTTCAATTCCGTTTGTGGTCAGTTTAGAATTTTAGTAATATTTTTACAGCTAGTGATTTCGGTCAAAAGATGTTTATTCGCTTATGATACCACCAAAACAAAAGGTTCGAAAAGTCTCTATCGTGAACTACAATTTAATTTTTTGCCGACGAAGAGGTATGATATCGACGATGAATATTGCAATGAAAATTACGGAAAATAAATCCAAATGACGCTTGAAAGGAATTTATTAATGTACATATAATAGTAAATTTTTGGCGAAATGCAAAACGATAGGGTCCAGAGAAAATTGTACTATATTTAGTCTGCTTGAAAATCACGTAAGCCGAGCATATAGCCTCGCTGCAGGAAGTTCAGTGTTCCCAAGCACTTAACCGGAGTCGGATTTAAAACGACGAAAGCTGTGAAAATTATTTGGATAATGTTAGTCAGCAAATGTCCAACTTTAATTTACATTGTCATATTCCCGTCACTCGCAAAAATTATATACCTAGTAACTGTGTTTAGTCTATCGGCTATAACACCGTAAGCGGTGTTTTTAAATGTCATAGTATCGATTGGTAGTTAGAAAATCTTCTACAGCTTAGAAGATAATGCTGCTCTGGTATATATTGAAAGCACTTACCTGAAAACGCGTTTTAGGGATGAATTGGTTCTATAACCAAATATTGTTTTCTTTAATCTGATGCTTCCAATTAAAAATGATTTTCAAGAAGAGATTTGACTTAAAGATAAGCATGAACAAAAATAATATTTTCAGTATAATGCAAAACTCTAACTCTTGGCTTATTTTTTTAAATGCATTTAATTTGTTAGGTGATGGGTCTGGATCATTTTGTGGAGAGTGCCGTGATGAAATCTGACAAATGGTGATTATAAAAGGGTCTCTAAATGGAGGTTCCGGTGTAATCTGGAGATCTGTGAATGCTTGTCGAGCGGCTAACGATATTAGAAAACTATTCCTAGATCTTATTCGGAACTGTTATGGAACACAGAATTTTAATTGTTATATAATTGCAGCAAATATATTTTTGAATAGTTTGTAGAGTTTTGAATTTATGTCATCGCAAGATACAAAAGTATGTACATATACATATACAATAAACATAAGTATGTATGTATGTAAGTATGTATTGAACCTATTTGGACTAATTCCTTTCGGAATGCAAGCCAACATTTATTAAGCTTTTCGAGAGAGCCAGATCACTTTTGATTGGAGAAAAAAGCCGAATACAATAAAATTACAGATTTCAGGTTTGTTCAGTGGACTCTGCATGAAGAACTTATATGGTTGTAATAGTATTTAGGACTTCTATTGTACGTATGTACATGAGAAGAAAACCTGATATCACATTAACATATCTAGATACTATATATAAAATAGTGTTTCTATTTGTTTTAGCTTAAAGACTTTACATTATTTTTAAACACATGAGCACCCTGTATGTTGCTCTTTCGGTTCTGCCGCTCTTCCTAACATTAAGCACACATTTACTCATGCAAAACTTCGACACATGCACACCCCCACTTGCCCGAGCACAGCGAACATTTCGACTACTGGCGAGCAATAATGTCTGCTGCTGGTCGCGTACTTGGTAAACAAAATTGACACAGGACGAGAAATTTCGGCTTATTGTGCATAAACAATGCTGTCTACCCGCAAAATGGAAATATCGACCATGCAGTTGTCAATGCTGACACGCGCCCATGGCATTGCTATTGTGTGGCAGGTATCTCACACATATGTCAGCATGTTTGCTTAGGTGTGTATGCGCTCGCGTTTAGTTAAGCTGGGCTCGTCGTAGACTTACGACTTTATGGGGTTGTTGTCTGCTGCCGGCAGTCAATTTAGTAGCGGTGTTTGTATTGTGGATATCGGTTCAGCTCAGATTGAAGACGCTACCGAAAATTTAACTCAACCAGCTACACTAGTGCGAACAAAACACGCCAGGTGAAAATCTATTTGCATAGATGACTTTGTAGCGGACTCGTTATGGTCGTCAATGGCATGTGGGTTGATAATTGCATAACACACTTGCGTTGCGCTTATCAAAACATCATATGGCTGTCGTGCAAACAATGATGCGCGCTCCCGCTACTTTCGACATGTTTGACTGTGTGATCAAATGCCAAAATGTGCATATGTATTATGGGTATAAATATGCTCGCGTGTGCGCTTATTATCATATAAATATGTATATACTATATATCTATATGTCTGCGTTGTTATCCTTCAACAACAGCTTGTGGCCAGCGTAGTCCTTTGGCTGCACACAAATGCTCCGAAAAAGCGCAGCAATTCGAAATTTATGGTACCACACAGTCAAATATGTATATATGTGTATGTGTATGTCTGCGTATGTGTCATATTTATGGTCATAGCGTGAATATTTACGAACCGTAAAAAAGTCCATAATTTCATTTTTTTGCTCCCGCCGTCTCCCGCTTACTTGCGTTTTGTTTAGTTTCTGCTATATCCCGCTCTGAAAGGGGGAAAACATCTGCTTGTCTAAGCATATTTCGTTTTTGTCATCAAAGCAAGCAGCTCCTGTTGTTTAGCAGCTTGACGGGTGGCAAACTCATCTCTATCAACTATATATGTACATACATACATACACATACTGTTTGATCTGACTAAAGCAAAGTCATCGCACTTTGGTGGAAAAAACAAACAAACAGACAGCCATTCTGCCCATTGCTTGTTTTCGTGAGTTGCTGCTATTTGATGAGATAATAAGTATTTCATTTAATGACTTCATTCCACTCTTCCTAGTTGTTGTAGCTGTTGTGTTGTTAGTGTTTACTTACCAACCCCTTAAAATACATATTTACATTCATGTCTGTTTTTCTGCTTTCAAGTTTTGTTTTTGTTGGACCTTATGCTTCGTATGTTATGGCGCTTAATTGGATAAACATACACAGTTGACCTTCGTCTCGCTGCACCTCGTAAATTAGTAGTTTGCTTTGTCGAAATGATTATATGAAATAGCGGCATTAGCAGCAAAAGTGATGCAAACGATCGAATTGGCAGCACAATTAATTCGGGAAGACACACTTAAGGCAAGCGCTAGAACTTGTTGATTGATGCCAAGTACAGCGTCTATCAATTTTGATAGGTACTTATGTTCAGTAGGGAAATTTGATTTGATGAAAACGATGCTCGATAAAGCTCGAAAATTCTACGAAAAAATGCGGTGGCTTACAGAAGGTTTCAAGACCGGAGCATACTCTTGTAGAACCCCCAAAGGTGATCTAGTCACTGATGCACAGAGCATACTTAAATTATGGAGGGAACACTTCTCCAGTCTGCTGAATGGCAGTGAACGCACAACACCAGGATAAGGCGAACCCGATTCCCCAATTGATGACGATGGAGTAGACGTTCCATTACCCGACCACGAAGAAGTTCGAATAGCAATTGCCCGCCTGAAGAACAACAAAACGGCAGGGACCGACGGATTGCCGGCCGAGCTATTTAAACACGGCAGCGAAGAGCTGATAAAGCGCATGCATCAGCTTCTTTATAAAATATGGTCGGACGAAAGCATGCCAAACGATTGGAATTTAAGTGTGCTATGCCCAATCCATAAAAAAGGAGACCCCACAATCTGCGCCAACTACCGTGGGATTAGCCTCCTCAACATCGCATATAAGGTTCTATCGAGCGTATTGTGTGAAAGATTAAAGCCCACCGTCAACAAACTGATTGGACCCTATCAAAATGGCTTTAGAGCTGGAAAATCAGCAACCGACCAGATATTCACCATGCGCCAAATCTTGGAAAAGACCTGTGAAAGGAGAATCGACACACACCACCTCTTCGTCGATTTCAAAGCTGCTTTCGACAGCACGCGATGTCTGAATTTGGTATCCCCGCAAAACTAATATGGCTGTGTAAACTGACGTTGAGCAACACCAAAAGCTCCGTCAGAATCGGGAAGAACCTCTCCGAGCCGTTCGATACCAAACGAGGTTTCAGACAAGGGGATTCCCTATCGTGCGACTTTTTCAACCTGCTTTTGGAGAAAATAGTTCCAGCCGCAGAACGAAATAGAGAAGGTACCATCTTCTATAAGAGTGTACAGCTGCTGGCGTATGCCGATGATATTGATATCATCGGCCTCAACACCCGCGCCGTTAGTTCTACTTTCTCCAGACTGGACAAGGAAGCAAAAGAAATGGGTCTGGCAGTGAACGAGAGCAAGACAAAATATCTCCTGTCTCACGTCACTGTTGACAGTCATAACTTTGAAGTTGTAGATAATTTCGTTTATCTTGGAACCAGCGTAAACACCACCAACAATGTCAGCCCAAAAATCTAACGCAGGATAACTCTTGCCAACAGGTACTACTTCGGACTGAGTAGGCAATTGAGAAGCAAAGTCCTCTCTCGACAAACAAAAACCAAACTCTATAAGTCACTCATAATTCCCGTCCTGCTATATGGTGCAGAGGCTTAGACGATGTCAACAACTTATGAGTCGACGTTGCGAGTTTTCGAGAGAAAAGTTCTGCGAAAGATTATGGTCCTTTGCGCGTTGGCCACGCCGAATATCGCATTCGATGGAACGATGAGCTGTACGAGATATACGATGACATTGACAGAGTTCAGCGAATTAAAAGACAGCGGCTACGCTAGCTAGGTCAAGTTGTCCGAATGGATGAAAACACTCCAGCTCTGAAAGTATTCGACGCTGTACCTGCCGGGGGAAGCAGAGGAAGAGGAAGACCTCCACTCCGTTGGGTGGACCAAGTGGAGAAGGACCTGGCTGCGCTTGGAATATCCAATTGGCGCCACGTAGTGAAAAGAAGAAAAGACTGGCGGGCTGTTGTTAACTCGGTTATAATCGCGTAAGCGGTGTCTACGCCAATTAAGGAGAAGAAGAAGTTAGGGATGTAAGTCAAAAACATACATCGATGATTTTTCCGATATGATGCATCGAAATATTACATGAATGCTTTTCGATGTATCGCATAAACACATCGATATTTTCGATGCATCGAATAAAATAACCAACAGATTGTTTCAATTAAAAAAATACAATAAAAGTATTATACGATAAAGTATTTTGTTTATATACATATTTATAAACCCGAAGTAAATGAACATCAGAGTTATACACCAAATTATATCTCGGGATGTCCTAAACGCTGTCTCGTACCACTTCTTTCGGTATTGGCGGCCTTCGACGGCGCTTTAAAAACGCTTTAAAAAAAAATCAACGTTTTTAAACAGTTTAATTCTATTGCGAAATATATAAATGTAAGTATATGGCAGCACTTATTATACGTTAATATCGAACGTTTTTGAAAATTTTATAAAAGTTGTATGCTTATTTAAAGCAAAAAAGAAGAGAAGCAGATCCCCTCAATCTAACCATACCCATTTTAATCCTGGAATCGTTGGATGGTATACTAAAGCCGACTCCGTTGCTATCCTTTTACTCTTTTATTTAAGTACTAACTTCTTTTATAAGCTCCTCCAATGGAATGTTGTTCTGCTGTATGAACACTATCAACTTTGTGTAGCGGTAAAAATTCTCCAGCTTATTTTTCTCTAAATGTAAATGAACTGCAATCCTAGAGCGATTCTACATATTTATATATTAAGTGACTCTTGCTGAGCTATAAACTACCTGTCTGATGGGCCTAATAATAACGTGCAAGTAGTTATAGACGTAATATAATGTTGTAAACGTTGCTACTCTCTAACTCTTTTATTGAAGTATTAATTTTTAGTATATGCTGTTCCAAATATTTTTGTTTTAATTTTATATATTGTTTCTCTACCACAAGCCGATGCATTCAAATATTCTTTAGAAAACGTTTTAAATAGTGCAGGCACATTATAATAACAAGTCGGTGCATCGAAAAAAATACATCGAAATATAGATGCATAACGGAATGTCCAAAACATCGGTTTTCTTCGACGCATCGGATAGCAAGCATTGATGTTTCCGATGCATCGATGTTTGCTTTGTATCCCTAGGGTATGATAAGTCAAAGGTTTACGCCAATCAACTAACAACTGAGCCCAAGTTCCAGCTGAAAGAGATGCACCGATCGAAAATAGACGTAAACGGGTGAGGAAGATATGCAAACGGAGCTGTGGTGGACATTTAGCCAACATTTTTTTTCATATTGTAAATGACATAAAATTACGCGCGGAACACAAAAAAAACACAGAAACTCCTTTTAAACAGATTTGATTATTTTATTTATTTTTAACCTCACGTTGTTCTTTTAGTTGGACTCTTTATATTAGAAAATTGCCCCAGTGAAATGCACATAATTCTTATTTAAATAACTGGCAGTTGTTTCATAATTGTGGCAGCCGAATTAAAAATAAACTGTGTAAGTTATCTACAAATTTTTGATCAAGGTTTTTTCACACAAAGAAATTCTAGAAGAAGTAACCTTAAATTAACTTCTGGAAAACTTAATAAGCTTATTAAAATAATTAAAGTTAGTTTTACTGCTATAAATTATCGAAAAACTATTTCAAAAAACTCGACAATTATATTTGGCATAAGTGTCTTCCCAACGTTCAAACGTAATGAAGCTCGTTGTGATTTGGTAAAAACGAGTTCGTTTATCAGAAAAAGTTCCTTTTTGAGGTGGTTATTAGGCCGACAACTGTCCCTACATATTGATTTAATGGCCCTGTTGTCTGTACTGTCAGTGTTATTTTACTTAGCAAAAATAGATGAAATCGGTCTAAAGTTAATGCTAATTACACGTCATTAATATATACTCTATATGCTATTATGCCATTGTTGCCATAAAGATTCCAACAGTTTCGGAATCTCAAGTTTTACCATTGTACTTTCCCTTACACTTATTAAATGGTATTATATGCGTGTTGTCTTAGTGTTGACAGCTCATAAAGGGCCGCCATATATACGCACACACTTGTTTTTGTAACAGTGTAAATGGACTGGATGTTCCTCGACACATTGCAACAATTTGATGGGCGTGAAAACCGTAATTTCACGCGATTACCTTAATGCTCGATAAAAGCCATGGAGAATACATCCTAGGCTACCCTGAAATGGCATTTTAATTTGCCTAATTTTTCATGTACTACATGTCACTAGATATTATATACATACATACATAAGTATACTGCCTATAGTATGTGTCGTAACTTAGCCTATAGGCAAATATAATACGTACATACTTATGTATATAGCTTAGCGATAGGTTAACAAGGTGGCAACGCGCCTTGGCACGACGCTATAAATTTCAGCAAGAAATTGGACACTGTGGAATTATGCGCGTGACTGATGGCGCCGGCACTGTGGGTGGATTACATACGCTGCAATTGTACCGTTGCTAAGCTCAATTGTGGTGCGCACTTGTTTTTGCATTTCTTAGTTGTTTCTACAATTGTATTACAGTGCCTACAGTTAACTTCTTGGTTTACATTTTTTAATTAATTTGCTTTAGGCGCATGCCAACAACTTGTGCGGCCGTTGCGCTGAGTATAATTTTCTATATTTTGTTGTTTTTTCGTCTAATTTGTTTCAGCTTCGTCGCTCGACTTTGAAGTTGAAAAGATTTCGCATTTCACGCACAAATATCTGCAGGTTGTTTGCTATGTATTGTTTTTTATAAAGCAAGCAAGCACAAAAATATTTTAAATGAAAAATATTAAAATTTTACTGGTTTTCTATTATCTAGTAATTCCGAAATATTAAATTTAAAAATTAAAAATCTTGTGCTAAAATAAATACTTTTCATTTGTTGGCATGTAGTGTAATTTGTTTTTAATAACCCCGATTCGCGTGATAAATGTTTCAATTTTTCAATTTTCATTAAATTTATCATCGCAAAGCCACGTTATAAACTTCACCACTAATGTAATTACTTCTGCTTATCCGTCAGCTGTAATTAAAATTTTTAATACTCACCACCCACCTCTGGCTGCTCTCTGAATGCCCTGCAACTGTAAATACATACCTCCACAGACACACTCACATTTCTCAAACGTGTTGCATTTAAAAAATGTTTATTTGCAACATTCAGAAAAAAGCATATTCAATAAAATGTGAGTTGTGAAAAATTATGCACTTTTTAATAGCTCACGACTTATTCGTGCCATTTATAATAATATTTGAGCTGTTTGTGCATTTGTTTTGCAATTTTTTGTTTTCACAAAACGTCAGAACCAGATAAATTCGTGTTTTGTTTACAACTCTGCCTGCCATTAAAAATCATGCCTGAGCAATTAATCGCTTTGTTACGGGGCTATCAAAATTTAAGATAACCATTTGTACACAAACCATATTATTTACATACCGGCTAATAACGAAAATATTGATTGAAGTTGTTGGGTGTGATGTCAACTCTGAATACGCTTCTCAAAATTATAGCTTATTTCTTTTTAAATATTGAGTAACTATCATTTCACATAAATTGTGAATATTATATTAATTACTTACTTCTTTATTCCACATACGAAAAATATCGCACCGATAACACAATAACTTCACTTCCAATCAATGAAATGTCATGAAATTCTCACTGGCAGATTCGAATGCACCAGTCCACATTTAGATGGCGCCACCAGGGGGCGCTAAATTCAAAAAGTCTTGTTTACTTTGGAATGCACCTTGTACATGGGTTTACGGGTTTAAAAAAAATTGAACTTTTTATTGTCTTATTGAATTTTACAACACCTTTAGAATATTGTCCTAAATTTTTAAGTTGATCCGAGTAATATTTTTGAAGATATAGCTTTAAGAACTTGTGCGTCGAGGCTAGCTAGGCTAAGTGCGTCGTCTTTAAATTTTTTTTTTATCGATACTGTGTTTTTGAAGTCGGTTGGCAAGAACAACTCTACCGATCTCCAAGAAGCTTTACACAGGTTTTTGAGATACAATTATTAAAGATTAAGCGAATTTCTAAAATTCTAATAAAATATTTCATATTTTATATGGGAATAAAATAGATAAAGTAAGGCTGTCTTTTATGCGAGGAAACCCATGTAACCACTTAATTTATTAGAGGTGGGGCCACACCTACTTCTTACAAATTTTCAAACCACAGGTGCCCCGTCTTATTGTGATTCGTTATGCCACATTTAATTTACGGCTTAGTTATGGCACTTTACGTGGTTTTTAATTAATGACGTATTGCGGGAGTGGTAGTGGTTCAAATACATCCTTATGGTGTGAGACCAGATTTGATCAAGATATCTTAATTTTAACACAAGTTACAGCTTGCACGGACGGACGAACAGATAGTCAGTCAGTCACCCGGATTTCAACTCATCTCGTTAACCTGATATTTTATTTATCTCTCGATTGGTTTTAGGTGATACATGCAATCGATAGAACAAACATAACAAAAGTATTATACTCTGAAGCAACATGTTGCAAAAGTATGAAAAATAAGAGAAAAAGTAACAAACGATTGTGGAGTATGTGCAGTTTGAATAAATTTACACAAGTGTTAGTAGAAAATTCCCCAACTTTAAAAATTATTTTCAAATATTTAGAATTTAAGAGTTTGAGAAGTAGACTTTTCCATTTTTATTTTCATCGAATTGCTATACTTTCTATGAATACCACAATATTTCTATGTTATAGCTTTCGGAAAATATGGCATCAATTGAATTTAACTCTTCAAGAAGAAGCTGAAGTTCGACTGATAACGATGCCTGGAAGCGTTGGTTTTTGTTGTGCTTTTCTAAAATTAATATCCTATCAAATGAAGCAGAAATCGTTTTCCATTACTTCCATTTTCGTTTCCTGGCAAAATATGTAGGTACGTCCATATACATAGATACATACATATGTATGTACATACACGTGCTGGTAACGGCACATACAAATGAAAAATTAAACAATTTCCTTAAAAAATGTGCAACATTCACTTGGCCAAGGCATCCGTCTGCTGCACTGTAGCTGTAAATGCCCGACAATATGCTGCGAAATACTTATTCTCATTCCTTACGTTTGTACGTTTGCAGCGTTTACATGCTTGCGCTTGTTTCCTTTCCTATTTCGCTTTTGCTCATATACCATTTCGTTGTGTTGACTTCCTTTTAGGTCGCTCAATATGCTCGACAAACACTCACACACACGCAGTTAGCCACGCGATTTTTCCAGCACTGTGTGTATTTGTGTTTCACAACACTGTGCCAGCGCTTTCCAAAACTGTTGACTCGTTGGCACTGATGACGCCTGGCAACTGAAGTTGGAGTCAAAGCACTAATGCAGCGCTCGCATGCCTGGCGGGGCGACAAGGGCGCATAGCGCTTACACACATGCAAACATCGTGGCATTAGAAATGGGTCCGTGCGCATCAGTGTGCTCTACAAGTGCTTTCTCTAAGGACATCCTTTATAGGCGATGGCCGAATGTGTATGCCGGGTAGAGTATGCTGTAAATGGTTGTGTAAGTGTGTGTATGTTGCATATGAAATCATGCTTGCTTTCCTTTTTAAGGTAGTTTGTCTTCATTTTGTACTTTCCGCTTAGAGTCAAGAGTTATTGTATTAGTTAATTTAATTTATAATGACAGACATACATACATATCTATATTTATATGTGCACAATTTTAACTGTAAATAAGTGTGTACACGAAAGGGTTATACCCTGACATATGTCCTGAAGATAATGGATATGAAATACTTAATTGTATTTATTGGATGTATTTAGGAGTCAAGTTGGCGGAACCTCTGCATTACGTTTTCACTCATAAGCTGTTGACCTTTTAATAACTTAATTGCCAATCTTCTGAATTTGTATTAGTGTATTATGTTTAATAAGTATTTTTTAAGAATATAGCTTTAACTCTTATTTCAATTAGTTTAACCAGCTTTCTTAATATGAGATCTGCAAATTTTCGGAGACGGCCTTCTTTTAGTTTGGAAAGCCGTCTTCGATTCGCTAAGTCTTGAAGATTACCTCATGCCAACTTTTGGTGCATGCAGACAATTAGAAAAGCGAAGACAACATATTCTAAAAACCTTTTCAAGACCTATGTGCATGAAATTTTCCTCGAAATTATCGGTATTACCAGTATTATTAAAATAGAGAAGATTTTTCTGAAAGCAGTTCTGGTCGTTTAGTAATCCCAATTACAGATGACCTTTTGCAAATGATATTAGTATGTGTATTTTAGAGCTGGTCGATTTGCAGGGAGCCAAAAAGCGGAAAATTCGCGTATGAGTGAAAAGTTATACGGATCATTCTGAAAAACTTTGCCTATGAGACTGTGTTCCTAAAACCAGTTTCGAACCAACTATATTTAAGGCGAAGCTTTTCAGGGATTATAAAAATTTGTTCTTCAGTTTTTGAGATATCCGAATGAAATTTAATATGCAGATGCACTTTGCTATTCTATTGATCATTTGTCGGAAACGGTGAGATCGGATCACAATATCACATTTCTTCCGTATGTCCGAGTATTCAGATCTTTAAACAAAAAAGAAAATCGACCGGCTCTAGAGTATATCCATATTACTATTGCGTTTAAAATTATATTCGTCCCGCTTGCATGGAGCAACTTGATTATTATTCTAGGGTTACAATATTCGGAATATGCGTCATTCTCTCCCAAATCTCAATTATTTGAAGCGTAGACAACTATAATCTTTTCACCACATCTGTCGAACTTTAGACCTAAAAGCGTATTTTTTGGGGGCAGTTCTTCATTGCCTTAATGTGGTGAAAAACTTACGCGTAGTCATTGTGTTTTGATAGAAGTTTATGCTCTAGCTGGAAGACAAAGATCGTCTTGGTCGCTAAAAAGCTTAAAGGTGAGGAACTAAAAGCATTACTCGATGAAGATTGCTGACACTCAATCAGCCATTTCATAATGGTGCCGGATACGCTAGAAAGCAAGAAAATTGAAATCATCAGAACACATCCTGCGTGAAAAAGAAGTCGTTTTTGCATGGGATTGTGACTGGTAATTAAAAATAGAAGTAAGGAAGAGTTAAGTTCGGTTGCAACCGAACATTTTATACTCTTGCGACTAGCAAAAATCAAAGCTAGAGAAATACCTTAAGGTGTAAAATGTCAACCAGAATATCGGAATCAATGCAATTTTATATATACATATACTACATATATCTACAGAACTCATACACTTACCAGCATATTCGACATAAGGTTCCATTCACACAACAGCCGGTCCACATAACCGGAATGGACACGGATTCTTATTTGGTTAGACAATTACTAGTCAAAAGGTGGGATATTCTCAAGCCATTATTGTATAAATTTTGATTCCGTTATATTAATTGCTTCTTGATTTATGCACTGGAAAGTGAAAGAATCAAATGGAAATTACAGTTGTGCAATATGGAAGTAAACGTGGTTGTAGCCCAATTTCGCCCATTTTCGTTCTGTAACAAAAGAATGCAGAATGTTACGTATCGAATTTGGTAGGCGAAGTGGAGGGAGCCACATCCGTCATCCAATTCTTAACCTGACTCCCATAAAGCCCTTTTATACCATCTCGGTTGTCAAATTTTATGTCGCATATTCAGTCATTGATTTATGTTGCACTTTTGGTAATTTTTAACAGTCCCGTTTTATGTGGAGTGGGCGGACTTATCTTCTGATTTCATAAACTTTTACGGTATCGATAGGGGTACTAAAAAGATTTATTGCAAGCGAATTTGGTTATTGTAGCTTATTTGGCTTAAGAGATATGTACATTAAACCAAATAGAGGACTAGGCCACGCCCACTTTTTCAAAATTTCTAGCCCACAGGTGCTACTAGCTACCACTATACTCTCTGCCGAATTACACTTACGGACGGACGGACAGACAGACAGTCACCCAGATTTCAACTTTTCTCGGCATCCTGATCATTTATGTATTTATATTCAATCCTATATCTATCTCGATTAGTTTTAGGCGATACGTACATCAGTTAGGTGAACAAAACTATTATACACTGTAGCAACATGTCGGAAGAGTGTGAAAATTTCGTTTTAATTACATCAAATAAAGCTTTTAATTTCAAAGACCGTAGACCTGAGGGGTGTAACGGGGTAAAGTCATGTTACGCTACCCTGAAAACATGAGTAACCCTTGTCTGAGATGCGGTAGCCAACCCGTGTGGAACTGGGGTCACGGCTAAAAGAGAAGAAGCTTCAGTGGAGCCCCTCCAACATATTCGGTTTAAGGGTTTGCTTGACAAGAAGACATATTTGCTACAACAGTTGGAAAATTAAGCTTCCATACCTCTTCAAATGGGTTGAAGGTCCGAAATATGGTTAGTAGTAGATTCCAGCGCAATAAAATTCATCAAGCTACTTGGTTGTCCCTAAGCATTTACCTTGTTTTTAGAAAGAAAGACCAGTGTTGGTCTGGCAACATTTTGCAAGAGTATAAAAATTAACTATAATTTCATATTTTATTATAAACAAAAGTATTTTCCGACAAATCTTGAAAATTTCAATAATTTTTCTGTAACGGGTGATTTAAAATGAGTTTGAATGGAATGAAAGCCAGAGCATGCAAAAAAACAAACTTTTTTTTTAACAATTTTTTTGATATCATCACCATATATATTTATTTCTTCAAGATAAAACTTCTTTTATCTGTTCATTATTATTTCAGCATTCAGTGGTCTGATACTTAACGTCAACCTGGTTTGCAACGCGTTACGCTCAATTAGGCCTACGAGTATATTATTGCTCATCTTGACAAAAGTACCCGAAACTGTAAGAGTAGTGAGCTTTCAACTTTGAAGTTCTAAAAGTTCTAACTTGCGACGCTTTCAAACTTCAGATATCTATTATAGAACTAAATAACATTGCATTAATAACAAACTAGAAGTATCAATATCATTTAGTAAATACTCGTACTCATCCAACAGAGTACTTTTCAAGATATTTAGCTTAAAAGGCTCTACATTTTATTAGAGCCAGTACACCACCGACGATTTGGTGGAGTTTTGTATTGAAATGTAATGCTTTCATTATAAATTAAAGCTTTCACAGTTTTGGATGCTGCTAATTATCATCCAGATCACCGTTTTTACATTATACATACATGTACATACTTGTTTGCGAAACTTCTTGTAACAATTTTCACACTGGATTTATTTAGCTGAAAGTTTAATTTATCTATTTGTATGTGCAGTAGATATTTCCTTTTTCACTTGTGACTTTGGATAAACTTTTGTCCGGAAGTCGGCAGAACACATTTAATTGTTATTTGTTTGTCGGCATTCCTGAGCGGTCGCTTTGTGCTCCAAATGAAAGGAATTAATTATGCATTAATTGCGAAACCAGCTGACGCCCGTAATTAGTGCAAATTATATATGTCTAATTAACACGCCTATTTAAGTTTGGCAAATAAATATATTGCTGTTACACTAGAAATGTATATATTCTATATATTAGCAGCTCCTTGCTTCCTTGTATGTGCAAGCGAATCTTTGCTGAGCTCCTAAAATGTCTTTCTCAACAATATTGTTATGGTCATAGATTGTGGTTTCTAACTTAGAAGAATTTTAATTTTAATGATCTGGACATTAATTATAATTATGTCTTTGTCCAAAGTGAGTTTGGATGGTATAGCAGTTATCAGTGTTTTGAAGAAACTCCTAGCTACATGTACGGCACCAAATGAAGAATGTATGTCTCTCCAATGAAATACATAGAAGGTAAATTTGCTTCGAATTGCTCTCTCATACATCGTATACCCGATTCTGACACTTAGTTAGAGAGATCACAGAGTCAGTCGTCGAGATTAGGCTCAATTTCGAAGCAAATATGTCTTCATTGACTTGTAAAGTTGAAAAATCGCTATAATGGGCTAAATATTTTCCATAATAGAATCGAAGAAGAATTATTTCTCTTTAGTACGATACCAACTTTTTAGTCAAATTTTTTATTATTTACGAAATTATATTTGTTTTTGTCTTCTTTCAACTTTTCTCTGTGTGCAGTTTTTAAAAATTCTTAATTTTAGGCGTTATATACATTCTTTTAATGGAGTTTTATAGTCGCGGGAATGGTTTAATTACGCTCATCTACGAACTCATCCTTACTTTTTTGTGATGGAACACGTGAGTCTAATTTCGTTAAGATATCTTAAGCTCATCGCTCCATCGATTGCGGTGTTCGCCGTTGCTAATGCGCAAAGAACTATAAATCTTCCAGAAAACCTTTCTCTAAAAAACTCGTAACGTCGACTTATTAGATGTTTTCATCGTCCATGCCACTCCACCATATTGCAGGACGAGAATAATGAGTGACTTATAGAGTTTGGTTTTATACGTCGAGAGAGGACTTTCCTTCTCAATAGCCTACCAAAAGTAGCTTTAAAATCGAAGAAGAGGTGGTGTGTGTCAAATCTCTTTTCACGGGTCTTTTACAAGATTTGGCGCATGGTAAATATATGCTCAGTTGTTGATTTTCCAGCCCTAAGCCTAATATGATCCAATCAGTTTCTTGACGGTGAGCTTTAGTCTATTACACAATTCGCTCGGTATAAACTTAGATGCGATGTTGAGGATGCTTATCCGACGGTAGTTGACGCAGATTGTGGGGTCTCCCTTTTTGTGGATTGGGCAGAGCCTACTTAAATTCCAATCGTTGAGCATGCTTTTGTCCGAAATGATTCCATTCCATTTATAATAGTAGGTGTCAAAAGTAGTTTGTAAACCTCAAATATACATATGTCCCTCGTTCCGAAAGGTTAATTTTGTACTGTTTATCAGTGTTAAAAATATTGTTTTTGAATAAATCCGAACAAAAAATTAGGCATTAGATTTAAGCGTTGTAGGAGTTTTTGCTATATTCAAAATGTTTAAAATCACATCCTTTAACCAAACGTTAGTGAAAATCAGTTCAAAGGTAAAGTTTTCATATCACAAATTAAATTACCATGAATGAATGCAATAAAGTCACACGACGCATAAGTAATTTTCAGCTAATCAAAATTCTGATTTTATCTCATTGAAAAATGACCAGACACGAAGCACCTATGTATGTCCTCATGACCCGCTTTACAGAAGGCTGAAAGGCTGTCAGTACTTCCTTACAACAAAAAAAAAATATATTTGCAGCTACATAAAGTGGCTTGCTGTTTCTACAAGTGATGCCAACACATCAAAGTTTTGCTCACATTGGGTGTCACTAGGGTTATTCACGTTATGCTGGTTAATGAATAACCCAATTCGCGGAGTACTTTTATTATGACAGGTAATTCACACAGTACTGTAAGAAGCTCTTCACTGGCTTACTGTAAAATCTTATATAAAAAACCAAAAATACCTCAAGATCTAAAAATTCAAAAAAAAACTAAATAGTGTTGTGGCAAAACGGAGTAATCAGTCGATTTACTTGGCATTTGCATACTCTTTAAATACCTCTGAAGCGTATGAAGTAGTAAAAATCTCTAATTCTTAATAACATTTTACATTTTACAAATGTATTTCTATAGATAACAAATTTATTTATCATTTTGTCAAAAAACGCTGGCAATTCGGGTCCCTAGACTAAAATACTTCCTTAATTATTAAACCTCTCTAAAATCGTTTAATGCAAAAACTTAATGAATGTAACGAAACAGGCGCTGCTGATGCATCAACCGCCCAATATTGTTTCGCTTATTCCATAAAACCTTTTCAATTCGTGGAACATTACCAGTAAAGGGTATGACACAAAAACACTTCGAGGTAGTGCTCATGGTACTTGGCGAGCGGTTACTTTAAACTACCGAAAACACTGTTCGGAATTTTCACAAATGTTCATCTATGCTAAAAAAACCCTTTCAGTTCACGTAATAACGTGGATATAGAGCATATGGGTGGCGCCCATTTTAAAAGCCATATACAAATATGTAGTTCAATGTGAAATTAGTATCCTGGTTGTGGCCTTAAATTGCTTGCGTCTTTAGAAACAAGTTAGGGTAGAATCGGTAGAATGACAAAACGCTCCAGCATAACCTGAGGCTATTTTTTGTAAGAAAATACAACTTTTCAGTCCTGGATATTGGTATTCATTATAACTTTCCAGGTTTATGATCCATATTTGAGCTGCGAATTTCGTAATTATTGGTTCATATCGAATTTGCGTAGACTTCCGATGATTAAAGCGAATGAAACCATTTAACTGAAAAATTTATTAGAGTTAATGGGAAATAATAGGGCTTTAATAAAACCTGTAGCTTGTGACGGAACTATGGGACAGGAAATTTTATCTTTATTACAGTTATAATACTCAAAACCAAATCAAGTGAATCATGAATCACCTTAAAGTTGATAAGATATGTCGGAGCGTACATTCTACACTGTGTATATAGTATTTTAGTATGCATAAGTGTTTGCCTGACAAACAGTCCTGCGAGAAAGGACCTTATAAATATATTCAACTTTGATTTACTACTCATAGCGTATGAACGCCATTGTACCACAGGCTTGTTTGCTGTTTTGTGCAGTTGTTGCTGAAGTAGCTGCGCAAAAGTTCAACAATGCTGAAGTTAATTTTCACACAAAACTCAATTGTAAAAGTTTACAAAGTTACGAAAAAATTATAGCAACCAACAATAACCGCAAAACGCACCAATGCAAATAGAGAGACTGGGCAATTTTCGAACGCATACATAACAATTTATATGTATGTACATGTGAGCATGCATATATACATTTATATTAGGGTGGGTAAAAAAAAATGAATATGAGCTCTGAACTATAACGGCAAGGTCCTTCCCTAACAGCTATCTATTTTTTCTTATTATATGAAAAAAATATCTAGTGTCATTCATTTAATAAGAGAACATTTTGGTAGAGCGAGAGACATTTTTTACATAACAAAGTATGTATTTTCCGATCTATAATGATATTTTTTCGATTAGTTATAAAATTTGTAATGTTGCCTTAAATTAATAAAACTTCAACAGTTAATGTCTATTAAACGCTCAGGTTTACAAAAGGATTGTAAGAGACCATTTGGTAGGGGGTCAAGTAGTTAGGGGCCAGACTTGAAGTTAATAAGAAAAAATATAAAACTACGAAAGGGGACCCTCCCGTTATAATTAAAACTCAGATTAGAGGTGTATAAAAACATATTTTTCATAATAACAGACGAAAGAAATATTAATATCTTCACCCACCTTAATATATAGTATATATATATGCAAAAACACATGTAGATGTATATATGTTTACCTGCAGGTGCCCATAGACACAATATACACACAGAAATTACGCAAACACGCATGCATGTGTACATATGGATGTATGCGAAATAAAAGTAAGCATGTAATCACGAAGTTGTGGAAGTAAGAAATTTTACACCAAGAGCGAACTCCAAAAGTTTCTGCTTCTGGTTGTGAAATAAATTTGATTTTTCCTATTTGCTTACATAGCATAGCATATGTACTTATGTTTAGCAAATATATAATATTCTTGGTGTTTTCTATATAAATGTCATAAATATTATATGATTTATAAAATTATATATGTATGTAGGTTTGCTGGCGAATCCTATATTAAAAATTTTGTAATAATCTCCACAGTTCTAGATGTGTCAGGAAGATTGTGAAAAAACAGATAGACATAGATAGTACAGAAACATACCACGACTTCCCGATAACGATTAGCCGTACCTCCCCATGACGCCATTAGCACAAGATATCCACTCATCGTAACGTGCATCACAGTTGTCAAGATTACAGCCACACCGGACACGTTGCATTGGTCGCGTGTGGAAGAGGTCGAGTCCACAGATTTGTAAAGAGCATTTCATGAGAGTGAGTATTTACAACGTATTAAGAAAACAGTAGTCATCTCGAAAAACTGCGTGATTATAAATTGCGTGGAATATTTGGGATGAAAAAACTGTATGCCGAACAGGTGGAGCCTTTGCTCCCTCCGAATAACCACCACAAAACATCAGTATGTGGCGCTGTTTAAAAACAATCCGAAGGTGTTTCTGCATCGTTTCGTGACTGGCAACGGAACATATATATAATCATATACACCAGATATCAAGAAACAGTCGAAACATTGAATTCCAGCGTTTTGTACGTCAATTGCTTTTTTATTTCGTCACCATATCACTCCATTCCTGAGCACTCTCCTCCTTAAAGGCGAATATAAAACTGTTACTACAAGAAAACCTATGCAGTGATTACAAAGCCTTCATCGTTAGGTATATGTTTTACAAAACGAAAAACAAAAGCAAAATCAACTTAAACAAGCCCTCACTCTACTTACAAACATAAAAGGGTTTTAATGTCCGAATCTGTGTTACGCGTTTAATCTCAAAGAGAGAAGAAACAATAACAATGATTGAACTGAGCACACGAAATCCAATAGGCCGATTAAATAATTTCGTATAAATTCAAGTTTTGCCTCTTAAGAAGACACGAAGATCCAAGTAAGGATACATGAACAAAAACAAGTACTCAATTTCACCACTGAGTATTATCATTGCAATGTTCGCACTTGCAAATTCGCATTTTAAAAATTGTACAATTCTGTTCGGCGAGAGGATTTCATTTGAAGCGTTTACATTATACAGCAGATTGCCTTCGGACGCTGTCAGCTTAAGTCGGAAAGCCATCTGAAACAACAAATTGCTGATGATGTTGTTCGCTCTCGCATGGAGCTGTTGAGGTTGCACTGAATGTTGCCGTGAGCGGTTTTTGTACTTTTAACCTTTCACTTCCCACAACAACGCAATTTACATTTATGTGTTTGTATGTACATATGTATATACGCGAATATATTATATAACTATATAGCTACTTATAAAATATGTTTTGGCTTGATGGAATTTTATGCATTTGCTTTCTGGAACGCTTTCCTACCTTTGCATTCTTTTTATTCACACGCAACATGCTGCACAAGTGTATAATAAATGTGTTAACGAAAATGATCGAGGCAAGTATATGGACTGATACATTCGCCAGAATATCGAAAAGTAATGATTTTCCGTTTTCTGTCCGACCAACCTCGACCATACAAAGCGGTTTTCAACTTTTTGAAAAATTTGGCAGCTGTAATTTTGTTTGATGTTTTATATTTTTAAAACTACTTTACGTTTATAACTTATTTATCTTAATGAAAGATAATGTGTGTCGGAAAATGTGTGAATTGTCTGTCACTAAACATGGATGAACTTTATTACTATATTTCCAGAGTCTCTATATAAGGAGTATACTAGTTTTGACTTACATTAATATTTACATTTCAGGCATTTGAGCAGGAACAGCTAGTGGAATCAAGTATATTTTTCACATTGACACAAAAGATCCATAAGTAACAACGCCGATTCGTTTATAAAACATTTTTAGTTTTTCGCACTCCCCACATTCTAATAGCTAGCCATACCTTACGGTTCGCCTCCGCATGGGTTCAGTCCTTCATATTTGCTCCTTTTCTTGTGTGGCTCGTTAATGCAAAATGTATGTCTTTCTGTTTGAAGCCTTTTTACCATCTGGATTTTCTCGTTAGAAAAACAGGGTGATAAAAGAAAGATTATTTAATTTTGCTAGAAGTGTTTGCTTTGCATATGCATTCATACATACGCAAAGGTGTTTTTAATATCACAAAGAGGAGGAATTGAAAAAGGCATATTTATTTTGCATCATAACAGTGTGAAATGTTTGGAGGTGAGTTTTTAAATTTACTTTTATTTCTTATAATTGTGTAATTGTTAAAAACCGTTGAAATAATTTCGAGCATACTAAGGTTAAAATTTAATACATGCCTATACTCGTATATGTATATTCGTATATTTCCTTAATTGTAAATCATAAGGTCTACAACTTTGCTTCCGCCGTTTTCCAATAGATGACTCTAGTCGATTAAATCGTTTTATATCGATCTTGGACATTTGTGTCAACATTAACCCAACAAAATATTTCTAGAGATCTGTTTGCGTCCCAAACTTATTGTCAACTGAATATGTCACTTTTTGAGCCGAATTCTCGACATTTGTGGGAAATTTTGCTTTTCTTTTTTAATTCCAAGAAAAGTGCGGCTGAGGCTCATCAATGTTTTCGAATATGTACGGTGAGGCTGTCCTAAGTGAAAGAACATGTCGCGAATGGTTTCAACGTTTCAAGAATGGTGATTATGAAGTCGAAGACCGGCATAGTGGTGGAAGGGAGAAGTTTTTCGAAGATGCTGATTTGGAAGCATTACTCGACCAAGATGCGTTTCAAACCCAAGAGGGATTGGCCGAATCGTTGCAAGTGGCATAGCAAGCCGTATCAAAACGCCTCAAGGCCATGGGGATGATTCAGAAACAAGGAAACTGGGTTCCTTACGACTTGAAAACAAGAGATGTCGAACGGCGTTTCTTTGGATGTGAACAGCTGCTTCAAAGGCACAACCGAAAGAGATTTTTACATCGCATTGTAACTGGCGACGAAAAATGGGTCCACCACGATAATCCTAAGCAAAGAAAATCATGGGGAAAGCCTGGACATGCCTCCACGTCGACGGCAAAACCGAACATTCACGGCGCCAAGGTCATGCTCTGCATTTGGTGGGAGTGGAGCCATCACAGGAGATCGATACCGAACGCAATTGATGCGTTTGCGCCGAGCACTAAAAGAAAAACGGCCACAGTACGAGAAAAGACACGATAAAGTCAATCTCCAGCATGAAAATGCTCGGCCTCACGTCGCAAAGGTGGTCAAAAAATATTTGGAGATGCTGAAATCGGAGATCTTACCCCACCCGCTGTATTCTCCAGACGTTGCTCCATCTGACTATCACTTGTTCCGATCGATGGCACACGGTCTAGCTGACGAGCACTTCAGTTCTTATGAAGAAGTCAAAAATTGGATTGATACTTGGATCGACTCGATAGATGAGGAGTTCTCTCGTCACGGAATACGCATGCTGCCAGAAAGATGGTCAAAAGTAGTAGCTAGCGACGGCCAATATTTTGAATAACATTTTTGTAACCGTTTTTATGCAATAAAGCCTTAAATTTACAAAAAAAAAACGGCGGAAGCAAAGTTGTAGACCAATAAGACTATGAACAAACTGTGAAAAATAGTATTTATATAGACCTGATTCGAAAGACTTTATTCCATTGTCCAATATCAATATCCAATGTCCTAATTATGTGACATATATATGAAGTTAGTATGTTTGCACACTAAATACATAAGCAACATAACTCGAAAAATAGCCTATGTCCAATAGAAGTAAAAAACAGTTCATGTGTAAATTATTGCAATTTTACAGTAAAATCGTCATCTATAGGGTAGACTACCTTTAACTTCTTTAAAAACGTTTTACCCAATTATTATTAATTTTCTGGTTTAACAGAGAAATCAAGAGACACATTTGAGATATATCATCAAATAATAGTATGATAATCGCAAATATTTCATCAAAAGTAACTCATTTCAATTAATGCAGATGTTTAAATTCATCTTTTTTATTCAAACAGACACAACTTTGCAGAATATAGCAAACAATTTAACACATCAATTGAAAAGTCCCCGACCTTATGAATAGATGGCGCTACTAGCCCTCAAATATTGTTCAGAATTGCGAAGCGAATTCATTTTATGATGTCGGCATTTACACGCCGTCCAAAATGATTAAAATCGGTTCATACACCCAATGTAGGAATCATGAGTACAACACAATCTGAAATACTATAATACAGATATATTATTTCTTTGTCTCTTAACACTATTAGTCATCACCTTATTTCTTTGGCGGTATCATTAATATGTAAAATTTGACATGCAAACAACTATTTGTCACACATTTTCTCCGTCTTCTAAATAATTGTCATGAAGGGTGAGCTTACGTGACATTAGTATGTGCTATAATGATGAATAAGTGCAGGAAAAATGCAATGATAAATTACATTGATTAAATTAATAGATTACTTTATAACACGAATATTGCATTGCACGAGGGGTATATTGCTCAGCATAAAATAATAACTTATGGTAAGCTGTCATGAAAACTTTTTAGGTTGCCAATATTATTTGGTTCTTATAAATTGTAAACCAATTCTCAGGGTTCATTGTTTAAGTTCGCATAGGTTAATTGGTTTACATACCCAAAACGTGCTGTTGAAAACTCCCCTCAAATATATTTTTCTTGTACGCTGTCGATGGAATAATTTTTTTTTCGCTTGCGAATGGCAGCTATCAGCTAGTAATGCTCAGTAACTCAGGCGATAGTAAATATGATCTGTGACTTTTCCTTCAAAAGTGAACTCTGAACAGATTATAAGAGAGTGTCTATTCGATCCAGGCTAGCAAGTAATTAATCGAAGTCATAATAATAACTAAGCACCAAATTAAGATATAGAACTGTAATTTGGCACAGGAGATCGCAAGCAAGAGGCACCTGTACGCCAAAAATTTTGAAAAATTGGGCGTAGACCCGCCATCTAATAAGTTTAATATATACTGTCTTAGTGGTAATAGTATATGAACTCCTACTACTCTCCTCATATAACAGTACTGTTAAATCTACTTAAAGCGCGAAAAATCAGTAATTAAGTACGCCCGAAAGATTTACTTATAAGGAGTTAATGGAGCCGACCGAATTCAACTAAATTTGGAACGTGACATTCTTATGGCATTGTAATACTACAGTGTAAAAAGGGCCGATATCGAACTACAGCCACGCCTACTTCCACTATAACGCGATTTGAAATTCCACCCGATTCTTTACTTTCTTCTTATTACGTTAAATATTTGTGCTTAGAATGAATAAAATCGGGTAAAAACTCGCCCTAGACCCTATATAACTAATAGGCCTTATTTACCTGAGGGTGCTTCCCTGGCTTTAATGCTTGCAAGTTGCAAGAGTATGAAAAGTTCGGTTATATTCAAACTTAGCCCTTTCTTACTTGATGTTGTACGATTTATTCTTTGCTTCAAAAGAGGCATAGTTTCGGCGATTACTTTTTCATTTGATGAAAAATTCATCCCAGCGAGTATTCTTTTGAGACTTGAGAACAGGAAATAGTCGCTTAGATATCATCTGGAGAATACGGTGGATACGGAAGCAATTCGAAGCCCAATCATGGATTTTTGTCTTTGTTTTACTGACTTCTTATGATTTGGTGAAACAGCACTTTTTATTTCATATGCGGCCGTTTTTCAGCGATTACGTCTTCAAATGGTTTTATTATTCCATGCGCTTTTCAAAATACAAACGTCTTAACCTTGACAGCCGACTGGTGCATTTCTATAGTCTTAGTACAGAAAGCTTCGCTAGATTTATCCCTTATGTCCCCGATGTCATACTACTCATTACTTGGGTAATAAAATAATTGACCCGGAAAAACCGATAATGTCCTAGTAACCCGTCGTTAAAGCTAGAATTTTCAAAAGATTGCAACTTATTAAGCTAAACTATTCAAATGAATTCCTATACGCACACAATGTAAGTATGACGGTGCAGCTTGCGACAAAGGCTGCGCTCAATTTACCACATTTCGCTGTGCTCATCTATGCCATTTCCCATGTTGGCAATTATTGATTCGGTATAATTGTTGCATGTGGACAGCTGTCCGGCACAGAGTTATCGCTGGTGAAAGCAATGAAAGCGAACGGAAGAATGACGGAAATCACTGTTGCATTAGCATAAATTGATTGCTACTATTCGTATTGGATGTAAGGTGCAGAGACGTTATGTATATCAATATACTATATATAGTATATGTGCATAAAAGTAAGTGCATATGTGGGTGGGGGGGTGTGTGCATGCATAGAGTCACGTTGCCACATAAATCCTTTTGCAAGCATTTACATAAGTAGTGCATTTGTAGCACTATTTAAATACATACATACATATATATTTGCAAATATGGGTGCCAGGATGCTGTTAATGGAAATCGATTTTTGACAATATGCAAATTGACACTGTCTCCGCTGGGTGACGGTTCCCAATGCAGTAGCGGTCAATGCGTTGTCTGGCCAAGTGGACTCTACTTGCGTTCATGTAGTGTAAATATGTAAACTCATATACAAGGAGCGTTCCAAAGCAAACAGGACTTTTTGAATCTAGCCCTAGTGGCGCCATCTATACGTCGACTAGTGCGTCAGAATCTGATATCTTTATCGATTGTCCAGTGAGAATTTCATGCCATTTCATTGATTGGAAGTGAAGTTATTGCGTTTTAAGGGGCAGTATGCTTGTGTTATCGGTGCGAAAATGAGCTTCGAAGAAAGAGTCAACATTAAATTTTGTTTTAGAATTGGTAGAACTTTTACCGAAACGTTTCAATTGATGAAACAAGTTTATGGCGATGATTGCCTATTCCGTAGCAGAGTGCACGAGTGGTTTCAGCGTTTTCAAAGTGGTCGTGAGGACATAAATGACGATCAACATGTGGGCCAATCAAAATCCGTGATAACCGGAAACTCCATAGAAACTGTGCGTGAATTCATTAAAAATCAGCCGAAATCATCACTGAAATTCATGGAAATGGAATTGAACATCTCCAAAACATCGATTTATCGCATTTTGACCGAACATTTGGGCTTACGAAAGGTGTGTGCACGCCAGAGTGCTGAATGGAAGGCACCGGACGAGCCGAAACCCAAAAATTCGCGCATGGAGAAGTCAAAAGTGAAGACAATGCTGATTTGTTTTTGTGATTCCAAGGGTATTGTCCAAAAAGAATTTGTTCCACCCGACCAAAACGTTAATGCGTTATTTTACCTTGGAGTTTGGTGCACCGTATTCAATGTGTTCGGCCCGAATATCGCGAATTTATTTATTCTGTTTTTTTTTTAAGTCCTGTTTTCTTTGGAAAGCACCTTGTACATACGTAAGTCCAAAGCGAAACTACACATATCCAAACATTTTATACAATTACCAATGACCGAACAAATTACCAAGATGTTTGAATCGTTTTGGTAAAGCGACAACGAGCTGAACACTGGAAGATCAACACCGAGTCCCATGCGGTGTTTCTATAATAAAACGTTGATGTTCTCTTTAAATCATGGTATGCTTTTAATAATATAATAGCGAATACATCAATCACTGAATTAGAGAGGAGTGTACTTTAACTTTGGCAAAATAACTGAACGGCTTGCTAAGAACTGGAGTCGAATCGTTAAATTCGAGCACGGATTGGCAACCACCGAAAGAAAATTACGTGGTACGTCAATCGAATACGGTGATTGGCGTTATAACGTATAGCAAACGGATCGTAATGAATTTTAAAATTCGCAATAGTTTTTTAATTGTGCACTGCTTTGTATCGTATTTGTAGGTCACAATAGATAGAAACTTTCAAAGCTGTTGATTGTTGGAATTTAAAATTGTGTTATATGGGAATTAGGCGTGGTTGTAGTCCGATTTCGCCCATTTGAAAACTGTGACAAAGAAATATGAGAAGAATGCTATCTATTAAATTAAGTAGAAATCTGTTAGTAGGGTCCCAAGATACGTGATTTCAGCAAAAAGTTGGCAGTGTCACGCCTGTCGTCCAGTTTTATGCCGGCTCCCATACAGCTTTCTCGTACGATTTGGTTGTAAATTTTAACATCTCTGGCGTGATTAGTTGATTTATTGTGCTTTTTGTAGTTTTTAACAGCACCGTTACATGAAGAGGGAGCTGGTTGTCTTCCGATTTCATGCGTTTTCACTCTATCGGAGATATATGCACTAAACCCAGTTTTTCAGAACTTTCTGCTCACATGTGTCTCTTGCTACCGCGATCCTCTCTGCCAAATTACAGTTTTATATCTTAATTTAGAGTTTAGTTATGGCACTGACGTGGCAGTTGTCCGTTTTCACCTATCTGTGGACTCGTAATTTATTTTGTACCAAGGAATCTGCATACCAAGTTTCATCAAGAGATCGCAATTTTAACTCAAGTTACAGCTTGCACGGGCGGACGAGCAGACAGTCACCCGGATTTCAACTTTTCTATAACACTATATCTAACTCGCTTAGTTTTAGGTGATACGTTCTATCGTTAAGTGAACAAAACTATTATAATCTGTAGCAACAGGTTGTGTATATGAGCTCTAGAGAAAGTGATGGGGATGAAAAATAATGTAAGGATAGATAAGAGATTGTAGAAATCGTCGAATACAACGTAGGTAACAAATTTTTTTTCTGCCTACAAGTTCTTCATTATTTCCATCCTGCTATATGATGCGGAGGCATGGACAATGGCAACATCTGATAAGTCGGCCTTAGGAGTATGCGAGATAAAGGTTTTGTGGATGATTTAAAGCCTTTTCGCATTGGCAATGGTGAATACCGCAGTCGATGGAACGATTAGCTATACAAGATATACGGCGACATAGACATAGTTCAGCGAATCAAGAAACAGCGGCTGGCCTGGCCACTTCATGTTGTCTAGATGGAAGAGAACACTCCAGCTTTGAAGGCTTCCGATTCAGTACCCGCCGGTGTAAGCTGAGGCAGACCTCCGCTCCGTTGGAAAGATCAGGTGAAGAAGCATATGGTTGCTCTTTGTATCTCGACTGGCGGCCTGGGTTTCACTCGTCTATAACAGTATCCGTATAAGCGTCGTCTACGCCAGTAAAGGACAAAATAAAAAATTAAAAAAGTTCTCCATTAAATGCTCTAAACTAAAAATTTAAATATCAGGTATTTATTTTCTTAAAGTTTTGGGTAAAGCTTCTAGTTTCAGTCTTTTAATTTCTAAATCTATTTCACGTGTGGCTTGTTGGACGCGATGCTTCACCCTTTTATGGTGACCAATCGCTCTTGCACTCACAGCTTTTTTTTAGAATATATAGCAATCTATCTTTTTTTTCGAGCCTCTTTGAAAATAAGACAGAAATTTTAATTGTTACTGGATTAACGGCAATTTCTCATCTTTCCTAATTTTTCTTCCAAATGTCCGTGAAGGTTTTTGAGTCGACGTCGATGGATCTGATAATGAGCTATGGCAATGGTATGCCTCCTCATCCATACAAAGTTTACTCGACGCAGCTCTCCCTTGCGCAGAATTCTGAAGGTTATTTTTGGTCAATGATGGCTGGTGAAATCTTTTTAGACAGGGTTGAGTAGGATCCTCAAATTTATTTATTACTAAAAATTATAAATTAAGAAAAAAAAATATTTGGATTTTTTATAAATTTGATTGTTAATGGTTGGCTGTTGGATTTGGAATGACAGTTCGAAAAAATGAATATGTTCAGTTCGTTCACATATGTATGTCATCATACCGGATTAGGATATAAACGTTACGATCACATATGCCATAATCTGAAATTTACGTACGTCTGCGTATGTAAAATTATTTATTAATCGCCACGCATTAGTTGTTTTGCATTAATATGTAATATTTGAGCAGAATATTTAGACAGGTTAGATCATAAACGACATAAAATGTCAGACATTATTTTAAAACAAAGCCTATACATATGACGAGAGGTATTCATGTCAAATAGACTGAGAAGTGATCGAGAAAATTGAAAGAACCCATCAAAGACAATTGTTTTTTGTTCTCCAAGTCTGCATGCGTTTTTGAGAATATTCACAACTTTACATCATTGATTTAATCGGACACAATGTAAAACTTATAAAGTTTTACTATAAATTCTCAAGAGCAGACTTTGTTGCTATTTTGCCAAAGCGGAGATTCTATAGTATACCAAATTTAAAGATAGTAGAAATACTTTCGCGGTTTTGGACAAAAAAATTAAAAAAATTGGTTTATTAGCTCAAACCAAATCCCTTAATCACCTCTACCGACATTCTATAAGCGCCTACTTCCGATATAACACAATTTTAAAATCAAACTGATCCCTTCACTTTCCAGTGTACAAATCAAAATTAATATAACGAGATAAAACTTTGCCCAAAAATGCTTTTAAAATTTGCCCCCTTATGACTAAAAATTGTTTAATCCAGTGAAAACTGGTATATTCTCCTAAAACTAAAAGAGCCAGATATAAATATCGGGTGATTTACAGCTTGATGTTAGATATTTGTTTCTTTTTGAAGATAATTTCATTTAACAGTTGATCGCGGCCGGGTGTTTTAGGTGGTTCATTCACTTTAATCTTTTTTCGAGTTATTTCTCTCGGGTTTGAATAGCCTCGACTTCGAAATAAACACGCTCGTTGGATAGCTGCAGGCTTATTTCAGACTTTAGACTTGGATGCAGCCCCACAAAAATAGTCTAGCGTTAAATCGCATGATCTTGGTGGCTAATTGATGGGTCCATATTCTCTTGAGATGAATCTGTTCTCCAGTTTTCCTCAAAATGGCCATAGAACGGAGTTGCGGTGGGTAATGGGGAAGCGCCATCCGTTGAAAACTACATGTCAACTGGGTTCAGTTCTTCCCATTCTTTTGGGCAAAATAAAAAGTTTGTTAGGCATCGAACGATATCGC